>NC_142942.1:45166630-45169130 GCF_046866305.1 Octopus bimaculoides
AAAAAAATGTAGAAGGTAGTGGAAGACATCAACAGAGGTTACAACACTAACCATGGTTACTGCTGCTGCTGTTTTCATAGCTCTGAGGATAGTCAGAGCAAAAAAAAAAAAAAATGAAGATATCATTCTTAGTGCCACTGGTATGAGGAAGCCAATGGTGAAGTAGGGATCTGAGAAACTAAAGGAGTCTCCTTCTACAGCAGAGGATCAGCCAAAGGCTTGGAGCAAAGTTCCACCTCATGAAGAAGAGAGGAGACTGGAAAAAAGTGGGAATGGGAAACTGAAGGGACAAACCACTTACTATGCTAATTGAGGAAAAGATAGGGGTTGATTACTGGTAACTACCTGAAGACAGATGTCAGTTGAAAACCACATCAGAAGTCTATTGACATCTGGCAAAGACCAGAAAATGCCTATGGACAATTCTGGAGAACCCAATTTTCAGAAATTGCTCAAAAATTTTTCTAGGGCATAGGCTACTCTGGTACCTGGGTAGCAGTTTCCTGCTGCTGTATGGGTAGGTTGCTTTTGGTTTATTCTTTTGTACAATGTTTTACCCATTAGCATTCAGATTAGTCTGGCAAATGTAATACTTATTCACATTGTTTTGAATTAATTATGTATTATCTTGTAGTTTCAAGATTTTGATGATGTGACTGCCTATTTTAAGACTGACATTGTAGGGCAGGTGTGAGAGGCCAGATCTAGCCAGTTTTAACACAAAACAGGTAGAATATTTGGGCTGGATGTCGCCAGTTTAAATGATAAAAGGTAACGTTTCGAGCATGGTTCTTTATCAGAAAGAGAAAAGAGAAAAAAGTTAGGAGGGAAGGAAAAGAATAATTCGAGAAAAGCATGTGTTGTTATGTGTGTGTACATGCGTGCATGCGTACGTGTGTGTGTGTATGTATGTATATATATTATGTCCAACCCAAACCAGCTTGGAAAGTGAACGTTAAATGATGACGATGACGTGTATCGGTGGCACGTAAAAAGCACCCACTACACTCTCGGAGTGGTTGGCGTTAGGAAGGGCATCCAGCCGTAGAAACTCTGCCAAATCAGATTGGAGCCTGGTGTAGCCATCTGGCTTACCAGTCCTCAGTCAAATCGTCCAACCCATGCTAGCATGGAAAGCGGACGTTAAACGATGATGATGATGATGATATATATAAGTGTGTGCGTATAAAGGTTCAAAAGTCCGTCCCGAGCCAAATGCTCATAAAAGCTGGCTTGCTCGATTCTGTGATATATATATTTTTCCTCACCCCCCCCCCCATTCAGGATTATTCATTTTTAACAGTTGAGTGGACTGGAGCAACGTGAAACGAAGAGTTTTGTTCAAGAGCACAAGGTATCGCTCGGACCCGGAATCGAAACTGCAATCTTACGATCTTACAATCTTACACCCTAACTATAATACCATGTACTTACACACACACACACTTGCCAGTATGGAAAACGGACGTTAATATATATATATATATATATATATATATATATATATATATATATATATATATATATATATATATATATATATATATATATATATATATATATATAGGCGGTGCCCCAGCATGACCGCAGTCTGTTGATTGAAACAAGAAAAAAGATATATATATATATATATATATACTAATGTGCATAAATACAATTATATGCATAATTGGTGCATGTGAACACATACACAAACATACATATGTACACACGCACACACACGTACATTATTGTGAACATATATAGTATGTGTGTGCACTTATTCATATAAGTGCACACACATTATGCTATGATATGCATAAATGGTGCATGTTTACATAGATACGTTGTGCATATTTAGTAATTACACATATACACAAACACCATCTATGTATATACGTACACCTATGTAAGATTGTGTACATGAGTGTGTGTGTGTGTGTGTGTGTGTGTGTGAGTATGTGTGTGTACTGAGGAGAGAAATATTTTGATTTTAAGTTTTATTCTTATTGGCAATGCCCTTGAAGGAAATGAATGGATGTCATAACTTGTCATTACCTCCCCCACTATTATTCCTGTACAACGTCATGTCTGTGTGAAGAATTTCAATAAAAAGCCCCCCTACAAAACCATAGTTAAGGTGTAGCTGTGGTGATGTTCATCACTGTCCAGTGACAGTTCGGACCGCCAACCTGTTCCGTTAATCAGTTTTCCATCCGCTATCCCTACAGTTACATCACTTAGGCTGTTAGTAAAGGCATGGAAGCCACAACATCTGTTTACGTTTCCTACATTGCAAAACGAGTACTTATTTTTAGTGTGAAAAAGAATCCATGTCGACGATGTTGGCGGTGGGAACAGCGATGGTGATTGCAGTGGTAGTAGTAGTAGTAGTAATAACTGCAACGGTGGTAGCCGTGGTAGCAGCAGCAAACATATCAGCTGCTGCACCTGTAGCAGCAGTATCAACTGCAACAGCAGTGTCAGCTGTGCTGTACAAAGTAGCAGTAGTATCAACTGC
>NC_142942.1:45171630-45174130 GCF_046866305.1 Octopus bimaculoides
TCTGACATCTCCCTATAAGCATTCTATGGTACATCACTACGGACAGGTCTGTCAACAATTGTATCTATACCAGTTGTTATTACTGGTACTGGTCTATATCGAAACACACTCATCGTCCCCTCAGTCTTTCTATCATCCATCTCAAATAAATACACACAACTCACTACGTTAGAATGGCCTTCATTTGAGGATTTCTTAAAAAAAAAAAAAATCTAATGTCAGCATATATTATCATCACCAGCGCAATCACCGTTCCACCACACACAACATTTAGTTGGGAACGAGCAAAAATCGAATTCACCTCCTCCTGTAGCTTTTGGAGGTTTTTTCTCCTCCCCCCCTTTCTAGTTTCGATTTTGTTGCTACAGTGTGTGTATATATATATATATATATATATATATATATATATATATATATATATATATATATATATATTCTACATGAAAAGCAGACACTACTCCTCAATGATACCATACACACACATACAGAATTTGAAAAGGAGTTGCCAAAGGACGAGGAAAGCGATATGAAACCTTAGATATGGTTACGAAGGCCTGGTTAAACACACTGCTATACACACACACACTTTGCACGCATGCACGCGCGCGTGAGGGGCGTTCCGCGGACATAGTATGTGCGCGCGTGCGTATACATGGCAATAACTGTGTGTGTGTGTGTGTGTGTGTGTGTGTGTGTGTGTGTGTGTGAGACAGAAAGAGAGGGAGAGAAAGGGGAGACGGCTAAAGAAAGATGAAGTATTGAGTATGTTGTGTGTGTGTGTGTGTGTGTGTAAGAGATGCAAAAGATGTGTGATGCTGAAAGAACTAAAACATACCAACAGATTGTTCCTGTTGCAATAGTCTGGATGGTGACGTGCTCAGCTGCAATGCCTAGCAACTTTTGATGTAGCCACTCTAGTACCTCCTCCCACGCAAAACTCTACAATATATTTCTCTCTCTTTCTCTCATGTATGTGTGTATGTATACACACACACACACACACACACACACACACGTATACTACAATTGTTAGTATATTCTTTACTGTATATTCCTACTGTATATTTTCACTCCTTATATAATGGAATACACATTGTCAAAATAGACAGCCGGTATGCGTTTGGAGTTATCTGGTAGAACTCTCTCTCTCTCTCTACACACACATATGACATATATAACTATATCAGTATAATATTATATATATATATATATATATATATATATATATATACATACACATACATATATAATATATATATGTATATATATACACACACATGCAAACACATATATATATATATATATATATATATATATATATACATACATATATATGTATATATTACAATAAAATTTTATATAGAGTTACTGCTCTATTTTTTAAAGTGTGCTTCTTTCTGATATATATATTTTTTATTAACTGACTATATATGTGTGATATATATATATATATATATATATATATATATATATATATATATATATACATACACACAGAGACAAACACACATCTTCATTATCATTTATTTAAGGTTCGTTTTCCATGCTCGCTTGTGTTGGACCATTTTATATATATATATATATATATATATATATATAGTGTCCACTGATCAGATGGAATTCATTGAGGCAGATTTTCTCCAATCAGATACTCTGCCTGTTGCCAACACACAATTGTTTCCAAGCAAGGTAATGTTTCTCATCACTGGACATGTTTTTATGGAAGATTGGAAATGTATGGCAATCCTTGTATGAAGGTGACACTTGTTTACATGATACCAAGTCTAGAGGTGCACACACACACACACACACATGCTTTTCATTCAATTTCCATCTGTTAAATTTGCTCAAGGCTTTGGTTCGTCTGGGGGTATAAAGTAAGATGCATATAATACTTATAGATATCATAGTATTTACAGATATATATTTAGGTTAAGGTGTGCTTAGAAAGCTTTTTCCCAATCATGTCTTGGGTTCAGTTCCACTGCATATTGTCATGAGCAAGTATCTTCTTCTATTGCCCTGGGCCAACCAACACCTTGTGAATGGATTTATAAGACAGAAACTGAAAGGAATGGTGTATGTGTGTGTGTTATTGTGTAGCCTTGTCTAGATATCACACAATAGTTGTAAATGAGCATCACTGTCAAACAAGTGAGGTTGTTTCCAGGCTTCTGTAAAAAAACATGTCTAGTTATGGGAAAATATTACCTTGCTTGGAAACAGTGAAACTTGGTGACAGGAAGGGCGTCCAGCAGTAGAAAATCTGTCTCAACAAATGGTGTGTGATCCATATATGATATATATATGATAAATATATATACTTTACATATATGATATATATTATATATACTTTATATATATATATATATATATATATATATATATATATATATATATATACATGCACATACATTATGTACAGGCATGGCTATGTGGTTAAGAAGTTTGCTTGCCAACCATATGGTTTCAGGTTCACATAGCACTTTGAAAAGTATCT
>NC_142942.1:45179130-45184130 GCF_046866305.1 Octopus bimaculoides
GTGTGTGTGTGTGTATATAACAAAAAACTATTACTCGGAGTTTAACGTTTGTGTTCATCGGGCAGTTTTGAACTGTCCGATGAATGAGAACGTGAAACTCCAAGTAACAGTTTTTTGTTATATTTCTGCTGTTTTTAAAAAATGTATATACACACACACACACACACACACACACACACACACACACACACACATATATATATAAGGGCATTACTACAGAATAATGCCACACACCAGACTTCCCAAATAAACACATTTTAGTACCGAATGCGGGTACTAAAATGTACATATACATATATATATATATATATATATATATATATATATATATATATATATATATATATATATATATATGTGTGTGTGTGTGTGTGTTTGTGTAGATATATATATATATGTATGTGTGTGTATATATATATATATATATATATATATATATATATATATATATATCTTATTTTGGCAACTAAGTTCCTGCCGTTTTTTTAAATTTTGGAATCTATCTTTTTTGAGAATTCTATTTTTGAATCATTTTGGAATCTATATATTTTTTTTTTTTGTAGTTAATTTTAGTTAATTTTTGTTTATTTTCAGATCATTAAAATGGAATGTCAAGTTAAGAAAAATGAGTATTTTTGACACCTCCTTCTTTTTACTTTTATTCAAGGTTCTAAGGCTGCAAAAGCTGCTTGCGACATTTGTGCTGTGTATGGAGAGGGGGCCATAGCTAAAAGAACCGCTCGTGATTGGTATGCCGAGTTCAAAAATGGAAATTTTTGACCTCAAAGACGCACCTTGTTCTGGCCGTCCAGTTGAGTTCAATGAAGAACGATTAAACCAACTTTTGCATGAAAATTCTTGTCAAACGACAAGGAAACTAGCAGAGAAAATGGAATGTTCCCACACTGCTTTAGAGAAGCATCTTCACTCAATGGGAAAGGTTCAGAAGTATGGAGCATGGGTTCCGCATGCTTTAAGTGACAACAACAAAAGTCAACGAGCCACAATCTCCGCTGGTTTGCTTGCTTGTCACTGCTCAACTCATGGACACAAGCAACAATTTCTTTACCGAATTGTTACTGGTGATGAAAAATGGTGCCTGTACATCAATATGAAGCAGTGTAAGGAATGGCTTAGCCCCGGTAAACAAGCGACACCTCGCGTGAAACAAGATCTTCATCCACGTAAAACGATGTGAGTATGGTGGGACTGGGAAGAGATTATCCATTATGAATTGCTTGAACGGAACCAAACGGTCAACGCGGAACTCTATGTTCAACAGATGAAATGACTCAACACGGCTATTCAAGAGAAAAGACCTAATCGGCAGTATGGAGTTCTTCTGCTGCATGACAACGCCCGCCCTCATTTCACCAATATGACCAAGGAAGCCATTCAAACGCATGGTTGGGAAGTGCTGCTACACCTGTCGTACTCTCCTGATTTGGCACCAAGGGATTTCCACCTCTTTCGATCTCTTTCAAATGCTACGCGTGGAGTTTCGTTCAATACTGATGCAGAATTGAGAGCTTGGTAGGATCAATTTTTATAGTTGAAATCGGGTGATTTCTACCAACGAGGTATTGAAAATCTTGTTGAACGTTGGGAAGAAGTTGTAAACAACAAGTGTGAATAGATTATCGATTAATTAGTTGTTATTTTTTATTAAACCTTTTAAAAACAATTTTAATTTAAAAAATCGGAGGGAACTTCGTTGCCAACCTAATATAGGATTTGATTTGATTTGTTTCAGCTCATGTGTTGTGGCTATGCTGGGGCAATGCCATTTGGTGTTGCTACACAATTTTACTTCACTAATGCTTTTTAGGAATTGACAGTTGGTGCATGACATTTAGTGCATTAGGAATTGATGTTTGATGCCGATACCGTCATCTGAACCTCCAGCTGTGAATTTGGCTCATCTGGGACATTTGACAGTAAGAGGTCCAGTTTTATTTTGAAGACTCCTACATCCACCTCGTGCAGGTTTCTCGGGTCCTTCAGGAGGATATTGAAGAACTGTGGTCCTCTGAAGCTCAGGCTCTTGCAGTATCTTGTCCTATATCTTGATGGTAAATTTGGAGTCCTTGGCACTATGCAGTATCCATCCTGCCAGTTGTCAGCACTCTGCTGCCATCTTCGCAATGTGCATTTAAAATTGCACATACTGATCCCCACGTCTTTCACTGTTTGTGGCTGTGGCATTGTAGTGCCTTTGGGTCCTGTATATGCAGGCTGTAGTGCATTCATGAGTTGATAGTGCAGAACTTGAAATTTTCCAGCATTAAACTGCACGTTCTTTATTTCAGCCCACTATCCATCCATCAATCCATCCATATTTGTATATATATATATATGTATGTTTTCTTTAGAACACTATTTGATAAGTTTTTGCCCTAGTTTCACAAATGTTGTCACTACATTTGATGCATAAATATATAAACAAGCTTTTAATACTAAGAGTGGCATACCATAATGCACGCGCGTGTGTGTGTGTGTGTGTTTGTGTGCATATGAATATGTCTGTGCCTGTGCATCTGCATATATGTGTACATATAAAGAAAGTCATGTTCAGTCTTGATCATGAGTGAAATTTCTTCCTCCCCTTGCATTTCCCCATCTCCATCATATCTCTTATACACCATCCATCACTCATCCTCCTCTTCTTTTTTTCTCCCACGCCTCTGCTATTTACTCAGCCTATCCCTCTATATTGAAGTGTCAAAAACGGTCATTCAACTTGTTTCTTTCTTTCCTCAACCTACTTTCATTTTTATCAGCTTTCATCTCTGGACTTGGAAAATATTATTGATATGTTTGTTGCTATGTGTGTGTGTTTGTATGCATGTATATACATGTGTGTGTGTGTGTGTGTGTATGTATATATATATATATATATATATATATATATATATACACACACACACATATATATATATATATATATATATACACACACACATATATATATACACACACATATATATATATATATATATATAGTTAAAATTTACAGAAAACAAAAGATGAAAACAGGTGAGGGAACAATAAGCAGGTGTATGAGTTTGATGCTCGGGAAGAATGGAAAAGTCACTGACGAATATATATGTGTGTGTTTATATTTATTTGTGTGTGTATATATGTGTGTGTGTGTGTGTAATATACTTACACAAACATACACATATATGTACATGTGTGTGTATGTGTATATACATGTATATATATATATGTATATGGAATATATAAAGCCCTTTCCTGTGTTATATTGGCTCATAAGATTTCCTGGTTTGAGTGGTTTATATATTTTCCACTGGTCGGGGCACTGGTCCGTTGCTAGAGCACTCATTTTAGCCAGCTGAGTGGATTGGGACAACTTGAAAGGAAGTGTTTTGCTCAAGGATACAAATTTACATTGCCTGGTCCTGGAATCAAAGCTACAATCTTATGATCAGGAGTCCAACACTCTAACCACTAAGCCATGTGCCTCCACCTATATACACAGGCACACATATATATATATATGCATATTTACTTATGTCTGTCTATGTGTGTGTGTGTGTGTGTGTGTGTGTATATATATATATATATATATATATATATATATATATACACCACACACACACAAAATGTAGATGGTTCAACAGCTGAAGCCATCAGATTGTGCCCACAGATTGCATTATGCAGTCAGACTTTGTGACTATAACCCAACCTATATATATATATATATATATATTTGGAAACCTCATTTTGATAATATAGAGAGGCTAGGCTACAGTCACGAAGTCTGACCTGCCTTTTACAATCAATGGGTGTAATCTGATGTTTTCAGCTGTTGCAGCCTCTACATTTTCTTATGGTTATCTCTGCAGATTTTTCATAGAAATTATAGCCAGTAATGATTTTTCAGGAGTTTTCACTGAAGAAGGAGTAACAACTCTTGAAATATGTATATACACCAATTTTTGTCTTCATTTGCATTGTTTATATTAGATGTATCTGAATAAAAAATGTCATAACAAATTAGTGACTGCTATAATTTCTATAGAAAATCTGTAGAGATAACCTTAACAAGCGATTTAATAGCACTGCTAACACAGTAGAACACAGTATTGGCTTATAAAACGTTTAATAAACTTTGTAGTATATTATGGCTGCATAACGAAATACAGTGTCTCTACAAGTAATTAATCTGCATTTTTATACTTCGTGACTCTTGGCCTACTCTGTGTATATACATAAATATATCTATATATATATATTTCCAACTATATGAGCATGAAAAACACAAATGATGATATATCTGTCCATATGTATCTATCTACCTATCCACCCACCCACTCTCCTCTTGTATTCTTGCAACCTTACCTGTCCTTTCTTAATTCTTCCCTCTTAATTCTTCACATTCTATTTTAGTCACCGTCTGTGGACATGTTATCTTGAGGATATGTTCTGGTACATCTCATCACTGTATTTTCTTCTTTTCTGGTACCACTCCAGATATCTCCCATACTCACCCATATAAATTGCAAAGTAGCCATATATCTTCTTCATAACAATAAACTTGTTTCTGTTCCTCTCATCATACTTAAACCGCTCAGGACCTTGCATAAAATAACCACTCTCTTTCATATTATCTCTGCCAGTTGAAGCAGCTTTTTTGCCTAGCAGGTTACAAGATGACCTCACTAGTGCTGGTGCCTCTAAAAGATCCCCAGTCCCCTCTGTAAAATGGTTGGTATTGGAAAAGATGTTCAGCTGTAAATAACATGCTAAAACTGACACCCTGGAGCAAGATGTGGTCCTCTGATCATCATCACCATCCTTTAATGTCCATTTTCCATGGGGTGGACTGGGCATGGGTTGGGTGGATGTTGGATCCTATCAAGATATCCAACACATACCGACATGAAAAGTGATTGATGATGGTGACACACACACACACATATATAAGAATAAATTAAAATATACATATATGTCTCATATATAGAGAGATAATGTAT
>NC_142942.1:45189130-45204130 GCF_046866305.1 Octopus bimaculoides
CATGTGTCTTCTCTGTAGCAAGCCACTTGTGCTTGTCCCTTTATCTTATTCAGCCTTCAACACCTGGCATTAAGCCATCTCTACTTCTTTCAATTACCCTCCCACTCAGTCGAGGGAGCTTCTTCCTTTTCTTTTTTTTTCTTTCTTTTTTTTACTTAGTCTTGCAAGTTACCTGGCAAGTTACCTTGCAAGTTACTAGTGAAAAAAAGCACCCAGTACATACTATAAAGTGGTTGGCATTAGTAAGGGTATCTAGCTGTAGAAACTATGCCAAAGCTGACACTGGGCTTGATGTAGCTCTGTGGATCATTGGACTCTATGAAACTGTCCAATGAGCCACAGACCCATGCCAACCGATGCCAGCAAGGAAAACAGACATTAATGGTGATGATGAAGGGAAAAACTGTGATGGAATTTTAGTTATGTTGAAAATGTGCAGTAACCAGGTGAAATCCACTATGATTGTGAAGCCTAGCATTTGTAGCAACCACGAAGGTCCTGGTTTTGTTTTGTTCATGTTTATGGCTGAGGAGGGGGTAGAATCTGTGTCAAGTATCAGTTTTGACACACATAGCAAGAATGTATCATCATATCAAGGTGGTGCATTCTTGATGTGTTGTTGTGATTGTATCTTTGTTCTGTTGAAGGAGACAAGATTGGCATCACTCCATTGGAGGTTATTTTGGATGATTGTCTTGCAGGAATTATGGTTGGTCAGGGTGAGGTGTTTTCTCCAAGCTCTACAGATCATTTCTCTGTCTAATTTACAGCATATCTGTGAGTGAACCTCATGAGAGATTGGATTTAGGGGTTTTGTGTGTTTATGGGATATAGATGGAATAACTCAGTAGTTGGTTTGTGTCACCTGTCTAGAAGATGGAAGAGGAAGATTGCATTGGATGTGAATGCATGGTTATGCTCAGGGCTGGTGCTAGGAAGTGTGGGGCCCAATGATAGAATTATCAATGGGGCCCTCCATTCTACAAAAGCTGAAGATTGATGTTTTATGCCTCATGTCATATGCCAGTACCAACAAACAAGTGTTGAGGGCTTGAGGTTCCATCATGAGCCACAATGATATATTAAAATTTCATCATAGCATGCTCTGTTCAAGCATTTGCACAAGAATCCCATAGGGCCCAATTTGAACAGATTTGTCTAATTGGCTTAAAACTGGTCCTGGATATGACAGGGCAGTGGTCAAATGATCTGATGGGTTTTGCAGAGGTTGAGTTTTCAGGTGAGAAAGAGAACACCCATATTTGAAAAGTGTGTATGTTGGTCAGGGAAGCATGTTAGGGGATGAAAGTAATTGACGTGAAGAACTGAAGATAGTAAAAGATTTTGTGTCATCAGTATGGGCTAAGTGTGAGAGCCAAGAAAGGTTGAGAGGGGGTTGGGAGTTGAGATATCAGCACTTGATACAGCAGGAAGAGTTATCGTCAAAGAGTTATTTTGTAGTCTGTAGGGATGCATCAAAGGTGTTACAACCTTATCCGTGTGCCTTTAATGGAGGGAACTCTTCTAAAGACAGCCATAGGTTAGGTGCTGGTGCCAAACTAGACACTGCTTCTTAGCTCTCTGGCTCAGAATAAAAGGGGACCTTCTGTGGGTTCACTGACCAGATGGGACTGACAGCACATGACAATATAACTCCAGGTATATGCCAACAGGGTGAGACAACAATGTACTAACAATGTGAAAAGCTACTGAGAGAGGGGGGGGGAGATATTAGAGACAGCAATGTCAATTGAGCAGAGTGAAGAGTACAGAGAGAGGCAGGTGGCAGATAATTATTCTCTTCACATTAACAGTTTATAGCCAGGGAAATCATTTAAGCAATCTATAAATAAATTCAGTGGTCACAGGTTAATAGAAGTGGAAGGTAATTTGTTCTTTTTTAATAGCTCTTGTATTTCTAAATGATATTGTCATATATGTACATATATATACATATATATATATATATATATATATATATATATATATATTGCTCAGTAGTTGATAAATCTTAAAACAAGCACAGAAGTGGAAGGTAATTTGTTCTTTTTTAATAGCTCTTGTATTTCTAAATGATATTGTCATATATATACACACACACACACACACACACATATATATATATATATATATATATATATATATATATATATATATATATATATATATATATATATATATACATATATATATATATATATATTGCTCGGTAGTTGATAAATCTTAAAACAAGCACACTCAAAAGTTTAGAGCAGTAACACTTAAAACAGTGTTGGTTATGCCTGGTCAGAGAGTGCGCAACCAATGGTTGCTCACTCTCTGACTGGCTATAACCAACAATCTTTTCAAGTTACATATATAAAGATATGTTAATTTTAAGAAGAGCATAGCTGGTTTAAGAATTGAATATTTCAATATAAGATTTTTTTTTGTTAACAGGTGCGGGTGACACGTAAAAGCACCCACTACACTCTCTGAGTGGTTGGCGTTAGGAAGGGCATCCAGCTGTAGAAACTCTGCCAAATCAGACTGGAGCCTGGTGTTGCCATCCGGTTTCACCAGTCCTCAGTCAAATCGTCCAACCCATGCTAGCATGGAAAGCGGACGTTAAACGATGATGATGATGATGATGATGAAGCATCGTCATTATTAGCTTTTGTTGAATTTGTAACTTGTTGATACAGATATTACTTTACATGTTGCTCTGTTTGCTGTGATGTGCCATATCTACAGTGTGACACTTGTACTTATATTCCTTGCTAGGTCTCTTTTCTTTTCAGTATTTATAGATAGTTGTCAGTATTTATAGAGATAGTTGATATGAAAATAGATCTCTGAAAGTAGCGAATGAGTATTTGCTGCTTTGCACATGTGTATGTGAAAGAGAGAGAAAGAGAGAGTTTAGACAGGGGAGGATGTTTCACATACCACCATAAAACAAAACAAGTTTCAAGGGAAGCAGTCAGAGGTGGATTAGAATCAACAGTTGGCTTTGTTAGTAATTTAATTACATTTTCATATCCTCAATGGTGTTCTTAGAGTCAGAGAAGTGCTGAAGTTGCAGTATTTTAATTGTGTACTTCTACATGCTGAGTTCAAATCCCGAAACAGTTCCTTCTGGGTTTAAAATATTTGTCAAAAATATAATGGCTTGATTCAATAATTAATCATGGTTCCAACTTCAGTCCTATTGTATGATACTTGAGCAAGTGTCTTCTATTATAGCCTCAGATCAACCAAAGCCTTGTGAGTGGATTTGATAGATGGAAACTGAAAGAAGCCCATTGTGTATGTATATATATATATATATATATATATATATATATATATATATATATATATATATATATATATATTTATGTGTGCGTGTTGTGTTCTTGTGTCTGTGTTTGTCCTTGACAACCAAGTTTCAAGATATGGTAACTGATGGGGAGTATTTGTCAGGTTGCATATCTTTAGACAGCTTCCAACAGATCAGCATTCTGGACAAGTTGCAGGTTCACACTGGAGATGCAAGCTGTGTGAATATACCATAGTCTTTAGCCTTATGTTGCTTTCAATAGATACCTGGTAAGTCATTAACATAGGTTTTACTGAGTGATGCTAAACCATCTTTGGCGTTTTTGACAATTTAAAAAAAAGTGGTTTATCCAACATAGATCATCTTCGACAATAATGCTATGGTCACTTTCACTAACAGTGTTAAGGTTGGTATTGTGGAATGAGTTGGTAAATTGCAAGTTTTCCTTCCTAAAATATATAGTGATGCACTTGTCTACATCCAGCTCAAGTTGCTAGTCAGCAGTCTGTTGTTGTATTATGCCCAGGTAAGTTTCCAGGAAAGATCTATAGTATATAGGATCCATTTTATTATCTCAAGATAATTTGATGAATTGGCCACAGCAGCTGTTAGGGATAACTTACAATGTAAGGGTTGAATCAGGCTATGAGAGGTTCAAAAGTTTCAGAGTGTTTCTCTGACTCAAGACTCCATCAATCTGGCAATACAGCTAGTGAGACTGACTAGATGATAAATGATGAGTGATGTGTAGTTCCCCCTTTTAAACAGAGGCAAAATACTGGCAATTTTCCACTATTTCTGGAGTAACATAATTATTAAGGCAGAATTGGAAGAGGAATGAAAGTTGGTGCTGTGAAAAGAGGCTGCTGCATTAGAAAAGCAGATGAATGACACCATCAAGACCAGGGGAAGCACAGTTGCACACACACACTTGAGGTGGCATCACAACATTGCTGGAGTAAATTAAACAGATTTTATGGAATTTGGTGTCATAAGTGGCGAAGATGGTATCTTTGGATTTTTCATAGTAGAAATGCCACAAAAACATTTGGTATTAAGTTCTTTGTACTTTTTGGCATATCACCATTAAACCTGATGTGAGAGGATTGTGCAGAGGGCTAACTAGAGAGTTACTCTTGTGTTTTAAATGCGCATATTTCCAGAACACATTACTATCAGGGTTGGTTGCTATGCATTGTTCAGTTCTAAGCTCTGCTTTTTCAGTTACTTGCTTGATCATCATCGTCATCATCATCATCATCATGATATGGTTGGATGCTCTGTTGCACTTTTCTCTCTCATCCTCTCTTCTACATAATCTGTATTCACATTCAGCATCTCATCCTTTCTGAGCAAGGTGAACTGCTGCAGTCTCCAGAATTTCACTTTTCTTCTGCATTTATGTGGTACTGATGCTTTGCTTGCAGTCCAGATTGAGTTGAAGATGTGCTGAAGGAAACTATTAACATCTCTGAAGTTGTTAAGTATCTATAATATTCTGAAGTCAGCAAAATAAATATACCAGTTATATATTGAGGTTGTTTCATTTAGTCACAGTACACTCCTTCAAAAGAAAGAGAAAACATTAACTAACATTTTGTTGTGTCTGGGGAGAGTCATACTGCCTTGATATCTAACACACCAGTTCAATTTCTGAGTCAACATCCATTGACAAGTTGCAAAAGCAGCGACAATTTTTGAAAGGCACAAAAAAAACCCCAAAAAACAACAACACACACATATATATATATAAATAAATGAGTGGAAATTGAACTGGTGTGTGTGTGTTCTATATTAAAGCAGTATGACTCTCCCCAGACACAACAGAATTTGTTTCCATACATGAATTCACATAAGGAATCTTGCAAATAAAAACAAAATTTACTAACACTAACCATGAATCAAATCTATTAGCAAGTAACTACAAGAAATACATACACATGAGGGGTTGCTGAAAGTTCCTGGCTTCAAGGGTATCACGAAAGGCCTGGTTGGAGGCCCAGCCTTCCAAGTTCTTTTACAATGTTTATCTGCTGTAATAAGTGTGTGAATCTGAGAGGGGTACATGTCGAATAAAATCATAATTAACTGATATCTTCCTGTATTTTTTTATACCAAAAACTAGGAACTTTTAAGCACTTCCTTGTAGGTTTGGAATAAATGTACCTCCACTAAGCTCATTCTTCACTTACATATTTGTGTATGTCTCTCTCTCTCTCTCTCTCTCTCTCTCTCTCTCTCTATATATATATATATATATATATATATATATATATATATGGGTGTGATTGTGTGGTAAGAAGCTTGCTTACCAACCACATGGTTCCAGGTTCAGTCCCACTGTATGGCTCCTTGGGCAAGTGTCTTCTGCTATATCGTCAGGTTGACCAAAGCCTTGTGAGTGGAATTGGTAGACGGAAACTGAAAGAGTCTGTTGCATATATATATTTATGTGTGTGTGTGTGTGTATGTATCCCTTTCCCAGCCAACCACTTGACAGCTGGTGGTGGTGTGTTTACATCCCCATAGCTTAGTGGTTCAGCATATAAACCTGATAGCATAAGTACCAGGCTTTAAAAAAATGTGTACTGGGGTTGATACATTTGACTACAAATTCTTCAAGGCAATGCCCCAGCATGGCCAGTCTTATGACTGAAACAAGTAAAAGATAAAAGGCAAAAGACAATCATATATCATGTGATCACATGATCAACCAGACTGTCAGATGTTATACATTGCTGGTCACAGTGTGCTTTTGGATAGTTTTTAGCTTTCAAATGGTGCCAACATTCCCCCTTATCAGAAAGCCAGTCTGTTACAGAATGACATGAAGTTCACAGATCTGAGAACAAATGTTAACCTACACTGAAATTATAGCTGACTCCTACAAAACTAATAAGGATGACAGTGTGTGACGTGAGGTGGAGGATTTGGGACTGATATATTAACGATAGGCAAACAATAGGATATTGGTGAAGGAACACACCTATAGTTTACTGTAGCATATAAAGAAGCACCCAGAAGACACTGGATGACTTTTAGCTTGGTCAGTGCAAAAACTGCTTGCAGGTATCTTTGAGTGCACCTGATTTTAAGATAAAGACTGGCTGTTGGGTAGAATTGCAGAGTGCACTGACTCAACCTAGCTATATGTATGGGTTATCTCATTCATGTTTACATTATTTAAATTATATCTTGTTTTTAATTACCTTGTATTTCATATAATTATTTTATTCTGTATTCTGCATCAATTTTTTAATGTTTTTGTATACCATCCTTATAGCTCCTCTCTGTTTTTTTTTTCTCATATAAAATCGTTTTCTTGTCTATTCCCACACATTCTGTAACTCTTATGTCTACATTTTTCTTCTTTTTTTTTTGTCTGAATAGGGCAAATAAAGAAATCATCATCATCATAATCACCAAGCATCATCATCATCATCTTCATCATCATCACTACCTCCACCACCAACCATCATCACCATCATCATCATTATCATCTAGAGTGGAGTGGCAGAACTGCGAACATGTTGGAAAAAAATGCCTTGCATTATTTGTTCCAGATCTTTACATTCTGAGTTCAAATTCTACTGTGGTTGACTTTACTTTTTATCCTTCCAGAGTTGATAAATTGAAGTACTAGTCAAGTGCTGGGGGTCATTGGTTTTGACTAATCCCCTTTTGCTCAAAATTGCTGGTCTTGTGCCTATCTTTAGAAACATATTATTATTATTATTAGGACAACAAATTAGCAGAATCACTTGAGCATTGGTTAAAAAAACCTTGCAGAATTTCTTCTAGCTCTTTATGTTCTGAGCTCACATCATCCTGCAAAGATCAACTTCTTAATCCTTTCGGGGTTGATAAAACACCAGTCAGTTACTGGGGTTGACCTAATCAACTTGCCCCTTCCCTTCAGAAAATTGCTGGTCTTGTACTTAAACTAGATTCCGTTGTTACCATTGAGAGTGGAATGGCAGAATCATTAGTGTCGGACAAAATGCCTGGCAGTATTTCTTCTGGTCCTCTATGTTCTGAGTTCAAATCCTACCAAGGTCAACTTTGCCTTTCATTTTTCTGAGGTTACTGAAATTCGGTATCAGTCAAGTATTGAGGCCAATTTAATTGACTTACCTCCTCTCCTGAATCTCTAGATTTGTGTTTATGTTAGAAGCATTATTATCATTTGTTGTTTACTTTGTTTACGCCCCTGTTAATATTTCAAAACTGTTTACCAATATGTATAATTTACAGTATAATATATTTTCTGAACATGACTCCAAAGCAATAAATACTTTTTAGACTACGTATTTGTATGCTAATTATTTCCTGTTCTTTTATTAAAATTATTAAATTGTCCTTCATTTTCTTTTATTTTAAAATATTATCATCAACACATTCCATTTTTCCAGGTTCCATAAACCAATATCAGTAAAATACTGGTGATGATTTAATCAACTGTTTCTCTTCTTAAAATGTATGGCCAAGACACTTTTTATATATTTTATCAAATAAAGAATTGCTCTTCAAATTTTCTGATCTGTAAGGGTTTTGGAAGAAATCCATTTGAATTTCACCTTACAATATAGCAAAGATTTTCTTTCTACTAATTCAACAATTTTTTTTCTTCTTACCAAATTACATGTTTGCTTTTTCCCTATATTAGCATGGGTAGGATGTACTATAACAACTAGAGCAATCATTGAGCAGCTACAGACCTTTGTAGCTGTTAACCCTATGCACTGTCACCAATGTTCTTGTTAACCCTGTGCAGTGTCACCTTTGTTACTGTTAACCCTGTGCAGTGTCATCTATGTTATTGTTAACCCTCTGCTGTCTTTGTTCCTGTTAACTCTATGCAGTGTTACCTATGTTACAGTTAACCCTATGCACTGTCACCAATGTTCTTGTTAACCCTGTGCAGTGTCACCTTTGTTACTGTTAACCCTGTGCAGTGTTACTTATGTTACTGTTAACTCTATGTAATGTCACATAATTTCAGTTAGCCCTGTGCTGTCTTTGTTCCCGTTAACTCTATGCAGTGTCACCTATGTTACAGCTAACCTTATGCAGTGTCACCAATGTTGCTGTTAACCCTATGCAGTGTCACCAATCTTACTGTTAGCTCTATGCAGTGTCTTTTTTGTTACTGTTTGATTCACTTAAGGTTTGGATAGATTTGAACTTATGAGCTTGCTTGAAGTGTTTTTATCACTTACAAAATGAGTCCAGTGACCACCTCTCCATTGCAGAAACTCAATAAAAATAACGAATTACTGCAGTGTAAGTCATAGGACCTAAGCTAACTAATTTACCATTACTATCAGCTAATTAAAGGGAAGCCTGTATAATAGCTTTCAGAAGATATGGGATTAAAAAGTCAGTTAAATATTCTTTTTAATTAATACTTGTATTACAATGTGTAAAGAACAAGACTTTCTTTATACGGCAGACAACACTGAAGTCATGTATATAATGCTGTGATGTTGCAGTCGAAATAGTTGCCTTATTTAGGTTTTTGCAGTTATTTGCTCATTCCAAGAGGTCAAATTTATGTTAACCTTGACAAGATGGTTGCAAGTCAAAGTGTTCATTTCATCAACTTCTATAGAAGAGAAAGACAAAAGCAAGAAAAATGTGTCTCACTTTACTATTTCCTGTTCCTGGTTAGTTGACTGCCAAATGTTATACATATTAGCTTGATTTTACTTCACAATTTTATATAGATATATTTGTGTGTGTGTATAGTTTTATTTGTGTGTATGATTTAATTTTTTATAAATATTTTCTTTCAATTAAACACCATTTTTAACAGATATCTGATCAACTTCAGGTTTAGGTTTCATATTAAATTTTAAGCTTTGTATGAATGGATCATACCTGTATGCAAATAATTAATAGATGGGGTAGGTTTAGGAGTAAAAGCACACCTGACAGTAAAGGTATTTTCTTTCAGTTCAAAAAGATAGACAACGAAGTATTTATATGGAATGTTATTTTAAACAACACCAGAATGAAATGAAATGAGAACAATTCACTGTAAGTAGGCTGTTACCATGTGAGGCTTTATGGTGAAGTAAGAGGTGGGATAGGTGTGCAGTGAGAGGATTTAAGGTGCAGTAAGAGGTACGACAGGCTTGAGGTGAGAGGATTTAGGGTGCAGTAAGAGGTATGACAGGCCTGAAGTGAGAGGATTTAGGGTCAAGTAAGAGATGATGTAAGTATGAACTGAGGATTTATAGTAAAGTTAAGAGGGGAGGTAGGCCTGAGAAAAAGTGTAAGCAGTTTATAACTAATGATTTAATGTTATGTACATAATTAGTGTAGATACTAGCAATTTCTTCTACTGACACTAGCTCCCTCGGTCTTTCTATTTAATTAGTGTAGATACTAGCAATTTCTTCTACTGACACTAGCTCCCTCGGTCTTTCTATTTCCTTACCCTACAAAACACAGGCAATAATAATAGGTTCCATCTGTTTGATAATGGATGGTATCTAAAAATTACAAGGTGCTGTGGAGATCTTTGGATGGTTTGATACCAGAATATTTTATCTTGAATTTGTGTGATCCAGAAAAGAATAAGGCTTGTGTAATGTGTCTGTGTGTCTAAAACCAAGTTTTCAAGGTGTGAAGAGAGACATTTTATGTGCTTAGTCTTGTCATAGATTGTCACATGTTATAGGCAGGTATCATTGATGAGAGGCATTCATTCATTATTCTTATAAGTCTGTTATATCAATAATTCATTTCTCAATGCTATACAGTAGGCCAACTTAATATAAAAGAGAATCTATTTGCTACACTGCAAAATTGACCCTCTCTGCGACCCAACAAGATGAATCCCTCCTCGGCCATACATAAGGAACACCTCTACTACACCCCATCAATAACATGAACTCCTGTTTTGATGCATGTGTATTCCAGTCAATTGATTAACAGAAGCACCTATTCCTTGAATTATACAGTGTTAGTGGTTGAATATCCCACAGACGCCGATTATTATTAATGTAATTTTTAAAGTTGAATAAAGTTGAAATTGGGTTGGACAAGGCTAGGTTCATCAACTGCAAGTATAGTGTATCTGAAAGGCTTCTGAACAGTCTCTCCTGTCTACTCACTCCCAGAGCTTTGGTTGACATGAATCAAAAGTACAGGAGACTTGTACCTGTTACTGCACACTGAACATGTAAAAACATTTAGATATGCAACCATTGCAATTGTTTTTGTTTCAGCACACAATCGCAGATCAGTTCACTTGCTATGTAAGTACATCTCCGTAACATATATATATATATATATACACACACAAACATTATCATCATTTAAAGCCTGTTTTCTGTGCTGGCATATGGCTTGGATGGTTTGACAGGGGGTGGCAAGCTGGAGAGCTACACCAGGCTCCAATTGTCTGTTGTGGCATGGTTTCTACAGCTGGATGCCCTTCCTAATGCCAACCACTTTACAAAGTGTGCTGGATGCTTTTAACATGGCACTTGCAGGGTCACCAAGTAGTTTGCAAGACAAAGACTTCTTAGCTGAGAGAGGGAGCTGAAGGAAGTGACTGTGAGCCTGGTGAGAGGTTAGAGTATAATAGAGGGACATAGACAGTTGCCTTACTATACACACACACACACGCACACACTCACGCATAAAATTTGTGCATTTCCTGTTGGCAGATTATAAATTTTATATTGACTCTGTGTGTGTGTGTAATTTTTTTGTGTTGAGCCTACATGGCATTACATGGCCTGCGTTTATCCAGATTTTTAATGTGTTTAGGCTGTCTAAGACTCTCCTTCCCTGCAAATGGGATGCCAATTTGTTACAGAGTTACCCCTAGGTGCCACTGGTACTCCTTTTCTGGAGGAAGGGCCTGACCTAACAGTGGTGAGTGCACTACCTTAACCATCAGGGCTTGTGCTCCCTTCTCTCTCTCTATATATATAATCTCCATCTGTGTATTATACTTTATGTAAATGCATCGAAAAGCAACAGGTGTTTGTGTCTATATATATATATATATATACATATATACACACACACACACACACACACACACATACATGAGAGAGAGAGAGAGAGAGAGAGGTCTAAGAATAGTGTACTAGGTAGAATTACCTCAAAGAACAAGAGAACTCAATCCATTGGGTATTGGAATTCAGTGCTTCATAGTAACTAATAGTTTCATCTTTAGTGTGAATCATCAGACTGAGGAATTTTCTTTTTTATGTAAATTCTGCTTATTTGGTTCAGAAGAGTGAGGTGTATCTGTGTTTGGGTCATTTGTATTTTTTTTTTTTTACTTTTATATGAAGGCATGGGAAAGTGGTATATAAAGAGTTAAGTAATTTTTGTGATTAGGAAAAAAAAAAAAAAAATTTGAATTAGTTATTGAGTGGTATGGTGCATGAATGGATGTAGTGGTATGGTAATCGAGCAGGTATGAAAGTTTGTGAAAATGGAGTTCACTGAAGCTTAAAAATTCTTATAAATATAGATTAGGTTAAGGGTTGTAGTAAGTTGTTAGCAGGATGGGGAGAATGGCAGAGATTTGATGTCTTTGTGTCAATTAGTTTATTGGAGGACGTATAGAGTGTAGGGAAGGTGTTGAGACAAAGTGCATTTATACACATACAGACAGAGAGAGGTATGTGCTCACATACATACAAATGTTCTCTCTCCCCCCTCTCTCTCTATATATAAATTTGAGAGAGAGAGAGAGAGAGAGAGTTATGGTGAAGAAAAATGCAAAAAACAAAACAAGGGAGGATAAATCCATGATCAAAATTATTGGCTTGATGGTTAAAGAAATGTAGTGTTATTTCTTATGACATTTTGGACATTGTCTTATTTTCGGAGTCGGGTGAAAAGTGGGAAGAGAGGAAAGCTTAGGAAACTACAATCTTGGCAACCCCCTCCCCCTAAAAAACCCCCCACTCACTTGGAGTTGTATGTATGTATATATGTGTGTATATATATATATAATATATATATATATATATATATACATGTGTGGAGGCGCAATGGCCCAGTGGTTAGGGCAGCGGAATCGCAGTCATAGAATCGCGGTTTTGATTCCCACGCCGGGCGTTGTGAGTGTTTATTGATCGAAAACACCTAAAGCTCCACGAGGCTCCGGCAGGGGATGGTGGCGAACCCTGCTGTACTCTTCCACCACAACTTTCTCTCACTCTTACTTCCTGTTTCTGTTGTGCCTGTAATTCAAAGGGTCAGCCTTGTCACACTGTGTCACGCTGAATATCCCCGAGAACTATGTTAAGGGTACATGTGTCTGTGGAGTGCTCAGCCACTTGCACGTTAATTTCACGAGCAGGCTGTTCTGTTGATCGGATCAACTGGAATCCTCGACGTCGTAAGCGACGGAATGCCAACAAAATATATATATATATATATATATATATATATATATATATATATATACACACATCATCATCATCATCATCATGTGTCTATTTTACATGTTCACATATGTTGGGCAGGTCATCATGGTCCAAGTCAGTTCTTCAGAATTGCTTCTCCCCTTAATGGATTGGAGGGTGATGATTTGCTTATGTTCCACTTTTGGCATGTTTTCTATGGCTGGAAGCCCTTCCTGAAACCAGTCACTCTGCAGAGTGTATTGAATGTGTTTTACCATGGTACCAGCACAGGAGAGGTTGTTATACACTTGACAGAATTAAGGAGCCATCTCTACTCTGCATTCTGTATCATTGATTATTACTCTGAGAAAACATGATGATCAAATACCTGTATATGACAAAGTATCTCAAATGCTCATGGTATGTGGGACTTTGATGATGGATTGGAAACAGCTGGGGTTGCAGAGTTTAGAAGTGAGCTACCATGTCATAGAACTTAAGCTGTTTGAAGTCTATGGGCTTATAGTTAAGAAAAAAGATGGCCAACTTGCATTCTAGCAATCAAGCAGAATTGAAAGCTACTATCTATTTACTTTCTTGTACTTGCAGTGGCATTCACTTGGGGTGGGCTGTGCTGACTCTGGCCAACAAGTTCACCATGTCCCTCATGGATGCTGACCACATCCGAGGGTCAGTTCTAGTCAAGGCTTTAATGGTTCCACTGCTGCAGACTACAGATGCAGAGGGCTGCTGATTGTGCTTCCATGTCTGCCCTTATCATTGCCATCCACATCTTTTTGAAAGCTATCCTGTACACATAAAACACATATAGACGTACTAGTATATACATATGCTATATTGAAATATACAGATAGACATACAGACATATGAATTGATGGATAAATGGATGGATGGATACACTTACGTAAACCTGCACATGTACCAATACTATACATACATACATACAGATGCATGAATATACATATGAATACATGTGTGCATGCTTACATAAGCAGATGTACATGCAGAAGTATGAGTATATATATATTGATATATGTGATATGTGCACTTGATTGAATGGACAGATATACATATATATATATTCATACATATAAGCATGGATTCACATAGATACATATCGTTACATACATTCATAAGTGTGTGTGTGTGTGTGTGTATGTGTGTGTGTGTGTATACACACACACACACAAAGATAAGATGATATATACACATGCACACAAGTACAGACAAGCGCATGCCTAGTCATCAGAAGATTATACACACACATGCACTCCTGCCTTCCCAAACATGGCAAAACAGTTGTTAAAATTTGTGTTTATACATATAGTTTTATATGTGCATAAGTTTATATGTATATATATATATATATATATATATATATATATATATATATGTTTATACTTTCAGGAATATGTATGTATTAACATGTATGTGCATGTGTATGCATATGTATATCCTTCCCCCTTCTTGTTCCATATCTCTCTTGTTATTCGCCTGTCTGTCACCCACCCCACTGTTATCCATGTCTCTGTCACCTTTCTACCTCTGGCATTCATGCTAACCTCTTGATCATTCTCTCCCCTACTCAATCTCACTGTATGTACTATGCTGCTGGAATGACTAAGGAGAGCAATGGATCTCTTTGCCTCATCCCACGTTACTTCCAGTGTTACCAGGGATGCCATAGGATCTGTCTAACCTCTCCAGTACCCCACCCTACTCCGACTGACCATTTCTCTAACACTCCACCTCTTTCCCTCTTATTTTCATCACTCTAGCTCTCTCACCATCTTGAGGTGTATACTTAAGGGACTGCATCAGACATGCATGTACTTCATAAACTCTACCTATCCTCTTTGCTGGTCATTTGGTATTGCCATCCATCATTTATTTACCTCATGCTACCTACCACTTTCTTACCCTTATCCGCTCTAGCGCTGGTGTCACAATGCACTGCACTCAGTACATAGTGTGAAGTGGTTGGTGATAAAAAGGGCATTCAGCCATATGAACCATGTTAAAAATGACACAAGCAAGATTCGATTACCTGATCAAACAGGTGTAAATGATGACAATGATGATGATAAATGTCAAGAGTATACATGCACACATAAAGATATATGCATTGAGATATACATACATGCAAAGATGTGCACAGCTGTAATACCCATGGCCAACCATGTAAATGAATATAGACTTGTACAGATATACAAGTCCATACATGTGAAAGTCCTTATGTACAAAGGAACATAGATATGCATACACAGGCAGAGGGAGGCATGTGTACATAGACCG
>NC_142942.1:45210383-45347883 GCF_046866305.1 Octopus bimaculoides
CGCTAGAAATAGGAACCAAATCTCCCATCCTTCCGTCTTAAAAGGAAATATTAATCTGGAAAAAATTCGGAGTGGCCATGGCTGGAACGCATTTGATTATATATCTGACCTGGGGCAAAACAATACCATGCGTTAATTAGAACGGAATCAGAACTAACCAACACACACGTGTGTGTGTGTGTGTGTGTTCGTGTAATAGCTATTCGCAGTTACGAAAACGGGAAGACCACTACCAGAGTACGCAAAATTGGAAAGATATTGTACGAAGGTGCCGAAATTATAGTATCTAGTCGACAGCTGTTGAAGAGAATGTCACAAATGTTGCCGCTGTGTGTGTATAAGTCGAAATTTTTTACTACATGACGTTGGAACGTACTTCACTGAAATGATTCTGTAACAATATTAGTTACAAATATCGAACCAATTTAGAACCAGAGAACAGAGAGATTTATTTAAAATGTCTCTAGCTTGAGTTAGGATCGAAATGGGGATCGATGATTTTGCTTATCTCTTTCCATGGAGTAGATAAAATGAGCTGGCAGTGATGTAACACAGGTTTATACAATATCTGTCTTTGAGCGAATATAGGAAAGACAGTTGATAGCAAGTCAGAACGTAAGCAAATATTGAAGAAAGAAAAAAAAAAAAAAAATTAAATTCAGTCAAATTAATTGTTACTTAACGTTATTGTAAAGTAAAGGGCGGAGATCGTTATCTGTGACATACATATAAAATAGATTGGGGGAGGGTTAAACAGAACAGAAGCCATAGGATTTCATTTTCCATTATTGAAGTCTAGTTAAGTGTAAGGATTTTAATAACACCTACGGACGTTACAACTACCATTATAAACTTGAAATAAGTGGCAGGTTTAGGTAAGAGAAATCGTGTTTTTCATCACTGAGGAAAAGCACGAATATCACAACATAACCATGTCTCGCCTCCTCCTTCTAATGCTATTACGTCTCTCTCTCTCTCTATGTATAGTTTTATACAAATGTTATATAAAACTATCTTCTTTGAACTACGAAAACTTCAATCGCATCGTTACTGTTAATAGAGGGTATCTTAATTAGACATTGACATGACGTGCGTGTGTGTGAGCGAGAGAGAGAGAAAGAGGTGGGTGTGTCGGTTAGTTCGGTGCCTCGTAAATTTGAGTTAGAGTTCGACAGAAAAAAATAAATAAAATAGAATAAAACAACCACCAGTTGTGTAAGCCATCGGTTAGCCTTGTTAATTGCTTCCCGAGAGTCTAAAATAGCAGTAATATTCTCGGATGTATTTCTAAGTCTCCACCACCGCCACCTGACACTCGAGCTTCAGAACAACGACTCTATCGATAAATGAATGATAGCAAATTACTTTCATCGGATAAGTCATAATCTTTTAATAGTTCCTTCGAATGTACGACTGCTTCTTCGCTAGTTGTACAAATCACGTTTACAAATTACGTCTGTGCAATGAAGAAATATAGAACATTATTCATCGAGACTTGGTACTTCCCAATTTGAGACATTCTGTCGGAATGTTATATATATATATATCCAAAGACTAACCGTTTATATGGCGTAATCCAGTAAATCATACAGTTTGTAACACAGATTCAGCCAATGCTATAATGGTCACTGTGTCCAACAAAGTGTAGACACCTATTTTTGACTTGGAGTAGAGCGTGGTGTTTGGATTAAAGCAATATTCTAGAGCCTAAGTAACATCAATGTAGCTTAATGACCATAACATAATTTAAATGTAATCAATTGTATGCTGATATGTTATGGTAAAAATTCGGTCTTATGATTGTTAGATGTCTAGAAGCCTTGAAGAAACAAAAACTATAAATCCAAGATAATGTACACTGAAACAGTAGCCAACCTTGTCTGTATCAATTAGTCTTAGAAGAATATAGATTGTATGAGTATGTATGAATGTAGAGGTTTGTAGACGGTGTGACATACATTCAAACTTTATATTTGATGATTTTTCTAGTAAGTTACAAAACTGGTCAAGGTTCACATTACGTATAGATCAAGTTAAACCCTACATTGTCGCTTCAGTGTCGAGACGTCAACGAACCAGTAATACTCCAGGGTCGACTGAGATGACGATACCCACCCACACAAAAAAAAACAAAAAACAGGCTTATGTCAGGTGAAAGGAAGGGGGATCAGGGTGAAGTAAGTAATAAAATTAGTGAAGCTATATGTTGATATAGTGTATGGTGGATAATATATTAGCGAAACATAAAGAGGGGAGAGACAGTTGCTACATGTTTCATCCCCGATTTCAATATATCCAACAAAATCATCACATGATAGGTTAACCCACCCACAAATTGTTTACAAAATAGCAAACACCCACCTCGATATATTGAACATAGAAGCTTTTAAATTAATAAAGACACAGATTAGATGGTAAAATATATGTTTCACATGAATATAGAATGTAGTGGTGGTGGTGCGTGTCAGTGTAAAATTGATTTTAGAAAGAGAGATAAGAGAGAAGACAAGAATTTGACTCACCATTTTGTGACCAGAAGTCGAGTTTGTCCATCAAACCTTGCTCAAAATGGCTGATCTCACACGGTAACGAGACTTCGTCGTCCGCCGCCACCTTCCAATTTTTCAATTATCAAACTCGTTATATTTTTAATCGAATTCTAAATATATTTCTTTCATTTGAATAAAGAGTTATAAAAATATAGTAGTAATTAAATAAATTTATCAAAAATCAATAAACTTTACCAAACAGGAAGTGAACGGATGACCCACGAGGCAGAGAGAAAAGCTGCTGTTTGTATTTGCTCTTCCGTGTGTTGAATAATACATACATATATATATATATATATGTATATATATATATATTTATTTAGCACATATTGTTGCTGATATACACTTGAATATCTAAGTACAGTTGTTCATCATATATTTCTGTTAAAAGGTGAGTATTGATTCATTTATCAGATTTTATTCAGCAATTTTGAACTATTAACCGAATTTACCTCGATATGGCGTCGATTTCACTTTATATATACATATATATATATATATATATATATATATATATATATATATATATATATATATATATAAGCTTTATATGATCTGCAACGTGTGTGTATGTGCATATATATATATATATATAAATAAATAAATATAGGTACTACTATAGACTATATATTATTAATTTAAAATACAGAGATGCCTATAGTAAGACATCTAACCCGCCAGAAAGAGCAGCCAAAAACTCTATACCACAATTAGGAATTATATAGCTTGCGCGGGTGCGCGTTGGGGACCATTCTTCTTTAGTGGTACCTATATATCCTAAATTTTGTGCAGATCTACGTATATCTCGTCTATAATTTCATTGTTTTACATAAGCTAAGTCTGAAACAACCGTTATTTTATATTTATTGAAAAAGAGCAACTAACTAGTAACATACAAGGGTCCCGGAATATTGACTTAACGTTACGAGGGGGTCAGACTCAATTTTTTTAAAGAAATACGAAATTTGCGTATGCCTTAAACAGTCTATTGTTTTAGAATTATTTCGGTATTCTTTCGATTCAAGAATTCACAGAGGATGTTGTTGGGGGGGGGGGGTCCTTGTATCCCACTAAACAAAGTGGTAAAATAGTAGGGGGTGGGAGAAGAATTCTTTAAATAAATAAAACTGAGGTCTGTTCCCATCCCCAGTTGTAATACAAGGGGGAACACTGATATTCTTATGAAATTTTAATCAACCGGGGACCCTGCATTGAGACAGTTTATACATGAGCTCATACACTTGTGCGTTTGAATAAGCTTTTTTAAAGGAAATTTTAAGTTAACAATTTGAAATCGATGTCATATATTCTACAGTCAACAACAATCCCTACTTCTTGAAACTCTCTAGTAATTAATTCTACTAATATTTCTTAAATTTCTTTTCCAGCCATTTTCAACCACTATGGACATCAGACCAAACCACACAATTTATATTAACAATTTGAATGAAAGTATTAAGAAAGATGGTAAGTCGACTAGCTTTGCTTTGGAATTTAGTGAAGTATCATTCAGATGGTAACAGATTAACAAGGACCTAAAGACAAACTAGATTTCTTTTACAGGTCCAATAATTTGGGTGGTGATTAGAAGTTCCCATTATGTAATAACATTCCAGTATGTGGATTACTACAACTCTTGAAGTGTATTTAATGTAAGAACCTGGAATTTTGGGTTTCATAAATTCTTTTGGAGCCCCATCACATCTTCACTTTCTTTTGCTCACTCCAACTGAGTAGCCCCATATCTCCTCTACTGCAAGACCTTTATTTCTGTCCCTCTTCATACTATTAACCTCATCGCCTGGCACAAAGCCATCTCCTTCAATACTGCTACCCAAGAAGTTTTGCAAGTAACTTGGTGATGTCACTGCTGCCAATGCCATCATCATCATCGTTGTTTAACGTCCGCTTTCCATGCTAGCATGGGTTGGACGATTTGACTGAGGACTGGTAAAACCAGATGGCTACACCAGGCTGCAATCTGATTTGGCAGAGTTTCTACAGCTGGGTGCCCTTCCTAACGCCAACCACTCCGAGAGTGTAGTGGGTGCTTTTACATGCCACCGGCATGAAGGCCAGTCAGGCGGTACTGGCAACGGCCATGCTCAAAGTGGTGTATTTTACGTGCCACCTGCACAGGAGCCAGGAAGGCGATGCTGGGCACAGGTGCCATGACGGTTTCGCTTTCGCTTGCCCCACGTTTCCAATGAAGGAGACGACGTTGGCATGGGTGCCATGTAAAATGCATTCAGTACACTGTAAAGTGGTTGGCATCATGAAGAACGTCCAACTGTAGAAAGTGTATGCTAAAACAGGTAGTAGAGATTGGTACAAGTTTTCTCACTTGCCTACTCCTGTCTCACTGCCCAACCCATGCCAGCATGGAAGGGAAGACATTGGATAATAATGATTCTACAGTACGTTGCTTTGTCATGTTTGTTAGCCTTAATTTACTTCTGCTAACTCTTGATCTACATCCAATCTTTTCTATTCTCCAATATATTTTTATATTTCTATAATTCTCTGATTGTACTCTGTATTTTTTTTTTTTCAGAACTAAAGAAATCTTTATATGCAATTTTCTCACAATTTGGCCAAATTCTTGACATTGTTGCCTTAAAAACTTTGAAATGTCGAGGACAAGCTTTTGTAATTTTTAAAGACATCAACAGTGCCACAAATGCTCTCCGGTCAATGCAAGGCTTCCCGTTCTATGACAAACCAATGGTAAGATCAACATTTCATGTCTTCTTAATGTGTGTTTGTGTCTTTCTTACATGTGGCTAGATTTTATCAATTCTTAATCATCATTAATGCCTGGTTCTTTAAGCTTGCATGGGTCAGGTAGATTTTATGCAGCCAGATACCCCTTCCTGTTGCCAATCCTCCCCTGTTCCTAAGCAAAGTAATATTTCACCATGGAGGACAGTATATGAACAACATGGCTCATATGACAGTGATACTCATTTGCAATCATCATAGGATGTCTACCCAAGGGGTACACACACACACGACAGCTTCTTTCAGTTTCTATGTACCAAATCTATCCACAAGGCCTTGGTCAGCCTGGGACTCTAATAGAAGACATCTTATGACCACTTATGTTTGGGAAACAAGCTTTTCAACCACACAGCCATGTCTGTACCTTCAACATGTACATATAAACGAGGTAGTGAGCTAGCAGAATTGTTAACATGTCAGATGAAATACTTAACAGCATTTCATTCATCTTTATGTTTTGAGTTCAATTTCCACCAATGTCGACTTTGCTTTTCATCCTTTAGGGGTTGATATAATCAGCTTATGCCCCTCCCCTGAAATTACTGGCCCTGTGCCAAGTTTTGAAATCAATATACACATATAGAATTACACTGTCTGGTCAAAATCTTTGTTTTGCCTTTCTTTATGAAATCCTTAATATACAGGATTTGTCCTCTTTTTAATTCTTTTGATACCAAAAGAACTTGATGATACCCCAACTTCTATTTAAAAGGATCTGAATTAAAACCATTCCACAATCATTTATTTTCCAACTATCAGCTTAAGAATGGTAAAGTTATTTCACTAAATTTGTATCTCTTTTCTAAATTAATTGAAATACATTCACTGTGTTTTTGCAAGAATATTCTGCTTCTAATCACACTATAGTTTGGTTTAGAATTTTGCTTTACAACCACATCTTTGGCGTTAGGAAGGGCATCCAGCTGTAGAAACTCTGTCAAATCAGACTGGAGCCTGGTGTTGCCATCCGGTTTCACCAGTCCTCAGTCAAATCGTCCAACCCATGCTAGCATGGAAAGCGGACGTTAAACGATGATGATGATGATGATGATGATGTTAGCAAAAGGGCTAAGGACCCTATTATGTAGCTTTAGTCTTGTCTTTTCAAACTGGAATGTATCCTTGATTTTGTATTTTTACTTGAAAAATAATAATAAATGGCTAATGTTTTCATTTGTTTTACCAGAGAATACAGTATTCCAAGAAAGATTCTGATATCATTGCGAAGATGAAAGGTACCTATACAGAAAGACCAAAAAAGAAAAAAGATGATGAGCCAGAAAATAAGAAACGCAAGAAGGGAGCTTCCCAACAGGCTGTTGCCGCTGCTGCTAAGTGAGTCGGGGTTGTTTATTTATTTATTTTTTTATGTTACACTTCTTCATATTATATCGTATCTTAAAGCGTCCAAAGATGGCTGACCTGTCTCTCCAGGGATAAGAAATACTTCCAGCTGTAAGCAATTGTTGAGTCTGTATAAAGACCCAAATTCGTCACATAGTTGTATGGTTAAGAATTTTGCTTCACAGCCACATGATTCCTGGTTCAATTCCATTGTGCAGTTCCAGGTTTTTTTGGGTTTTTTTACTGCTGTTAAAGCCCACAATATAGATCAAGTAATAAACTATCAATGGAACCTCTTTATGAATGCTTGATCTGCTAAATGTAGCAAGCTATTCTGCTTCTAATCACACTATAGTTTGGTTAAGAATTTTGCTTTACAACCACATGGTTCCTGGTTCAATTCCATTGTGTAGTTTGTTTTTTGTACTGCTGTTATAGCTCACAGTATAAACCAAGTAATAACCCAACATAGAAACCTCTTAATGGTTCCTTGATCTACTAATAGTTTCAACCAATTCTGCTTCTAATCACACCTTGCAGTTTTAAAGAAAAAATCACATGGGATTGTCATGGGTGGGACGCCTTTGATTTAAAGGGCCTGCTGGGTTAAGATTGACTTGGGCTTGAACAAAAATTGAAGTGAAGTTGTCAAATGTTTTGATTAAAAACAGCTTTTTATGTCTTTTTTTAATTTTTTTATTGATCTGATATTATAAGCTATGTTTATGTTCCAGGGCCCAGGCAGCTGGTGTAGTACCACCTCCTATCCAACCCATTTCAGCAATGGCTGGTCAACCAGTTCCTCAACAACCTGTACTACAACAATTACAGCAGCCAGTTGTTCAAAGTAAGTGATTGTTTATCATTCATACTGTATAATCATCATCATCATTATCAATACTTGGAACTCAGTGTCTTCATTCAAATGCTGTTGTGCTTCCATGAATAAGGAAGTGTTTCTGTGGTCATAGCTTTTAGTTTTTTCTCAAACTTCCATCTCGTTATTTTCCCCCGTTTTTATGACCTAAACTCTTTTCAAGTCTAAAGTAAATTCATTCCTTTCGTCTTAATTTCTCCGTCTTCATAGTCCCTTACATTGAGTGGCTTCTTGCCTTGTTTGGAATTTTCAATTAAAACAATAAAGGTACCATTGACCGAGTAATGGCTGTTGACCAGTGCTGGCAGGAGTGGACATCTCTTTGTGGTTAAGAAGCTTGCTTCCTAACCATTTGGTTTTGGACTCGGTCTCATTTTGTAACACCTTAGGCAAATATCTTCAACTAGACCCTTAGGAGCCTTGTGGATTTGGTAGGTAGAAACTGAAAGAAGCCTGGTATGTGTGTGTGTGTTTATATTCATGTCTCAACACCCTGTGATGGTTGTAAGTGTGCATCACCATCATACAAGTGATGTCGTTTGCTTCCAGTCTTCCATGTCTGGTCATGGGGAAATATTACCTTGCATGGAAACCAGTGAGGGTTGGTAACAAGAAGGGCATCCAACCATAAAAAAAAAATCTGGCTCAAGGAATTCACCCTGACCCATGCAAGCATGACAAAGTAGATGGAGGGGTTAGAGGATATTTCTAATGAGATTTTGTTTATTACATCTAAGACAAGATGGGGGTCCCACTGCACTGATTCATCTCAACAGTTTGAGCTTCAGTACAGGCTCCACTTCTGTTTTTTTTAACATTGGTATGACTTAAGATATTACTGCAGTCTGATATAGGAGGCCCATCGCCATTGGAAGTGTCTCAAAAGTAGTTTAAAAAAAAAAAAAGGGAATCATGAATCAGTAAGACAGTTCCTAATTGGTTGATCCATTATTTATTTGTGGCATAAGCAAATAGAAAAATTGATTTAAACAATGTGAAGGCACATGGCTTAGTGGTTAGGGTGTTGGACTCCTGATTGTAAGATTGTGGTTTCAATTCCTGGACTGGGCATTGTGTTGTGTTTTTGAGCAAAACACTTCGTTCCTTGTTGCTCCTTTCCACTCAACTGGTAAAATCGAGTAGTCCTGTGATAGACCAGCACCCTGTCCACAGAGGAGTGTATACACCAGAAAAACCAGGAAACTGTCCCTATGCTCCTTACAGAGTAGTGTGGACTACCCAATATATTTCAACAGGAATATGGTAAATGGTTGGTCATGACTAGAACATCTTTGGTCATGTCTGCTCATTCATAGTTAAGCTCAAGCCTGTGGAGGCGCAATGGTCCAGTGGTTAGGGCAGTGGACTCATGGTCATAGGATCGTGCTTTCGATTCCCAGACCGGGCGTTGTGAGTGTTTATTGAGCGAAAACACCTAAAGCTCCACGAGGCTCCGGTAGGGGATGGTAGCCAACCCTGCTGTACTCTTTCACCACAACTTTCTCTCACTCTCTCTTCCTGTTTCTGTTGTGCCTGTAATTCAAAGGGCCAGCCTTGTCGCGCTGAATATCCCCGAAAACTACGTTAAGGGCACACATGTCTGTGGAGTGCTCAGCCACTTGCACGTTAATTTCACGAGCAGGCTGTTCTGTTGATCAGATCAACTGGAACCCTCGACGTCGTAAGCGGCGGAGTGCCAACAACAACAAGTTCAAGCCAAACAGCCACAACTTAGTCTGGTGGAAGTAAATGGAATATTTCAGTAGTTTCTACAAGAATCCCCCGTTATTGTTACTGTATTTGTCTTTATCTCTAAAGTCCCATGTAACTGTGTTTAGTAACTAATTCACCCCATTTTCTATTGCAGATTCTACAAATATGGCAGCGCCAAATACCATTCCAGAACAGCCTCCTAACCAAATTCTGTTCTTAACCAACCTTCCTGAGGAAACCACAGAAATGATGTTGTCAATGTTGTTCAATCAGTAAGTCTTAGTTTCACATTGGAAGCATTTGACTTGTGTATTTATGACAAGAGATCACCAGATTGGATAATGGACAGGCAATTAGATTTAATTAGTTGTTCATGTCCTGTTATTGCTCTGGAAATGGCACTTAACTGTCAACAATCCAGTCCACTTAGTTGTAGCTCTGTGTCCTATGACAAGAGGTAGGTGAGGGTCACTGGATTGGATAATAGATGGACGACTAGATTAGTTGTTCATGTTCTGTTATTTCCGTAGAAATGGCACTTAACTGTCAACAGTCCAGTCCACTTAGCTGTTAGCGGGTACCAGTGGAGTGTAACTGTACTGTGTTTATGACTGTAATGTCATCAACCCAATGAACTTTACTATAAGTAAATACCACAGTATGGTATACTTTACAATACTGTGTCAATGACCAAGATTGACACAGCTAAATGCACTGTCCAGAGTCCACCTAGCTGTAAATAGTTACCACAGTGTGGTGTAGCTCATTGCACTGTATGTATGACCAAGAAGTGGAAGCGCAATGGCCTAGTGGTTAGGGCAGCGGACTCGCGGTTTCGATTCCCAGACTGGGCGTTGTGAGTGTTTATTGAGCGAAAACACCTAAAGCTCTACAAGGCTCTGGCAGGGGATGGTGGCGAACCCTGCTGTACTCTTTCACCACAACTTTCTCTTACACACTGTGTCGCGCTGAATATCCCCAAGAACTACATTAAGGGTACACGTGCCTGTGAAGTGCTCAGCCACTTGCACATTAATTTCACGGGCTGGCTGTTCCAGTTGATCGGATCAACTGGAACCCTCGACGGAGTGCCAACAACAAATGACCAAGACACTTAACTGTTGACAGCTCAGTCTGTGCTACTGTAAGTAGGTACTACTGTGGCATCAATGTGAAATTAGCAAGTGTTTTGTGGCTTACCAAACCATGCTTTTTTTTTTTTTTAGAATTTTATTTATTTATTTATTTATTTTACTGAAGGAAATCTATCAGAAATACACCAGTAGCTATGTCATCTAGTGATTTTTTTATGGATTTTTTTTTTCCTTTCTCCTTTTAGATTTCCTGGTTTCAAAGAGGTCCGTTTGGTGCCTGGTCGGCATGATATTGCATTTGTTGAATTTGAAAATGAAATGCAAGCTGGTGCGGCAAAGGATGCACTTCAAGGCTTCAAGATTACACCAAACAATGCAATGAAAATCACATTTGCTAAGAAGTAGGACAAGAAAGAAGACAGTAAAAATATGATGAAAGAAATTTGGTGCATTTCAGTAAAACTTACAAAATAAACCATCAAATTCTGCACAACTTTGCTGCCAGATGGAATGGTAAGCAGCATCAATGCCATCGTCATTGCACCATCCGACGGTGGATTCTCATTTTACATTCTTCATTTTGGTGGGTGAGGGGGGGGTGAAGTTAATTCGCAGTATTCTTACCAAAACTCATTGACAGATTTCTTCCTTTCTTTCACCATTTCATAGTTTTTGTTTGTTCGTTTTTTTTTTTCCAACTGAGATATTTGTTTACTTTTCTTTTATATTGAAATACAAATTAGAGAATAACAATAAAATGACAAATTCTCTCTTAAAAACACTGGGAAAATTTTGTTTCTATTTAATGTGATCTTGTTTGTTTTTATAATTATCAATGTTCTTAATGAGCTTGATGTAGCCAGTAGTATATATCGGTGGGTACCAGAAATCTGTTGAAGTCCCACCAAAGATTTGGTCTTTCTCTGTAATATAACGAAAGAGGAGACATATTGCCTGAATGAATCCCTGCATTGAATGCTAAGTGAATCATTTAATGTTCTCCTTCCATGCTGGCATGGATTGGACAGTTTGATGAGAGCTGGCAAGCCAGTAGACTGTGTAATGCTCTACTGTCTGTTTTGGCATAGTTTCTATGGCTGGATGTCCTTCCTAAAACTAACCATTTTACAGAGTGTACTGGGTGCATTTTCTTGTAGTACCAGTGAGGCCAGCAAGTAACTTGCAAGACTTGACTCCTTAGCTAAGTAGGGGTTCTAGTATTGGAGGAGGTGACTTTGTGCGAGGTGATGAGTATGATAGAGAGACAGAAACAGGTGTCTTGTTGTAGGAGTCTACCCTCATGTTTCAGGGAGGTGTATAAAAGTGAAGTGGTTTAAGCGATTGGATAAGGTGAGCAAGAGAAAGGATGGTGGGGAAGAGGTATGCAGTGAGTGAATACAGGTGGAGGGAAGGGGGTGTTAGGAACATACATTTTGGGAGTGGGAGAGACTTTTCAGGGATGGATTATGTGCAGGTAAGTTAAGGCGAGTGGGAGAGGGGCATGCAGTGAATGGTGAACGCAGGTGGAATAAGCGGGTGTTAGGAAGATGAGTTGTTGGGGATAGATTGTGTACAGGTGCATTGGCATACCTTTAGGGCCTCAATTTTACTTGGATGGGTTTTCTCAAGCACAACAAATCCCAATTGTCTCAGTCCTTTGTCATCTCCTCTGTGAGGCTCAACACCTGGAGGTCATTTTTCACCACTTGCAATCATTGCTTCATTATGTAGCTGTTATCATCCATATCATCTCTTGCTCACTACATCTGATGCCTCTCATACCTGGTTTTACTCTCAACTCACACTTTGTTAAAAATGCACATCCAGTGGGGAGCATGCTAGCTTCATTTCTTTGAAGCATGTTCTCTGCAGTCACAGCCCATGTTTCGCTGCTTTGCAGCGTATAACCTTCATACAATCTGTATTTTACTGTGAGGAGAAGCCTTTTGTTGGTCACAAAGCTCATTTATTCCAGGCTTTACTTCCACGCCTTAAATTTCTTCTTTAATTACCTCCGCCAAGGAAGGAGGTTATGTTTTCATCAGCGTTGATTTGTCCATCTGTGTGCAAAATAATCCAAAAAGTTGTGAATGGTATTTGATAAAACTTGCAGGAAAAGTTGGTAATGACACAAGGGACAGATGGTGAAAATTTGGTAGTGATCCGGGAGTTTTTATGGATTCTTGAAGGATTTTTCATTTGCTATATTTACTTTACAATTTTACGTTCTTTGATTATCTCCCTTGAAAGCACGTTCATCGTTTCCACATAACCTATGGTGGCGTTGCTGTTTAGAGACAGTGTTGATGATGATGATGGTCGAGATAAGTATGGGAGGAGGATAAAATAGTATCAGTGGTTATAATGGCGACAGGAACAGTGGTGTTGTGTGATGGTGGTCTTGTAATGGTTACACTGATTGTGGTGGTGAAAGTGACTGTAACAGTCATAACATTGATAGTGGTGTCTGTGGTTGAACTGGAAGCAATGACAATGCTGCTGATGATGTTGGTGGTTGTGAACTGCTTTGGATGATCCCTGTTTTTAAAGGGGGGGGGGGGTTTACCCCCTGCCAAGGAGGTTATGTTTTTGCTGGCATTGGTTTGGGAAATTGGGCGATTTTTCAGCCTGCGTGTATATGGGTGGAAATGAGCTGCTGTGTGGAGGTCTGCGCTCTCTGAGTGCTTTTCTAGTTCTATGAAAGATTCATCTATAAGAACAAGGTCATCAGTATAGAGGAGCTCCCACAGGCAACCCATCTTAATCTCCCTTGTCATGGTTTGGAGAACTATGGTAAATAAAAGGGGCCTAAGAACCAAACCCGGGTGAACTCCTACCTTCACACTAAATTCAATGCCATATTCATTGCAACTTTCATCCTGCTGATAGCACTCCTTTCTATTGCCCACAACAGTCAACTGTACATACGAGATGGTATTAAAAAGTTCCTGAACTAGCTCAGTAGCACACCAACAGGTGACAGCACACGATTGCATGCTCAGTGAGAGCGAGCAGTGACCTTCATGAGGCAGTGTGCCGAGTGCCATTGCTGTGTTTACTTTGCAAATTGTAAAATTTGTGTTTTTGCAATCATGTGTATGCTGTAGTCTGAGATTTTGTCATGGACATCCCATCAAAGTCTATCGAGATCTCTGTCAGTGTGCCGCTGATGACCCGTCCTTCATACCAAGGATTATCACCGGTGATGAGAGTTGGGTCTACGGGTGTGACCCTGGGAGGAAGCAGCAGTCATTGCAATGTAAGAGGCCTTCATCTCCACAACCGAAGAAGGCATGACAGGGCTTGCAGCTCAATCAAGAGCATGCTTGTCATTTTTTTCGTTCATCCAAAGTGCATTAAGAATTTGCCCCCCAAGGCCAGATCGTCAATTGAGTGTTGTATTCTTTACAATGACAACACACCCTTTCGTTGAGCTCTCCTCACTGTGAGTTTCTCGCCAAAACCAACATGGTATCATTTCCACACCTAGCCTATTCGCCAGATTTAGCACCTGCAGACTTCCACCTCTTCCCCAAGATAAAAATGCAGCTCAATGGTTGTCATTTTGACACTGTTGTCAAGATCCAGAGCGAATTGCAGAGGGTCTTCGGTTTGCTTGAGGAAAATGCTTTCCAGACCAGATTCCAAAAGTGGCAGGAATGCTCGAACCGATGTATCGCTGCGCAAGGTGACTGTTTTGAAGGAGATGGTGTTGAAACTGAGGTAAATAAGTTATTTTTTTATTAAACGTAACTAGTCCAGGAACTGCAATGAGTAACAACATAGTGCTTATAACTTGTAAGTTTCCTCATGGTGGTGTGAAACCAGGTGGTGAGTTAAATATGTTCCCATCTAGGCCAAAGTGAAATTTGAACTCGAAACTCAGAGCCAAAACAAATACTACAAGATATCTGGTACAACATCCTTACAGTTCCTTCATTCTACTGTCTTGGATTGGTACTTCTTTTAATCAAGTTCAGAAACTGAAAGACAAAGTTGTTCTCATCATGATTTGAACTCATTGTAACATCATTATCATCATTTAATGTCCGTTTTCCTTGCTGGCATGAATTGTACGGTTTGACTGGAGTGGGCAAGTTGGAGAGCTGCACCAGGGTCCATTGTTTGTTTTAGCATGGTTTCTATGAGTGTGATGTCCTTCTCAGCTCTACCAAATGTTAACTTATTCAAAAAAGTGATCAGAAATAATCATGTTGTGAGAAAGTCATAAGGAAATGACAGTATTAATTCAATGATAAACAATATTTGAATTTTGACAAGTGTGGTAGACCACTCTGAACATGTTCTGGTCTTGTTAGATCTCTTCAGCGAAGCATACACTTCACTTTACTTATCAAAGTAGTGATTAAAAATCATTGACTCGAGTGCAGTATTGTATAGGAGTAGGTATGAAATATTAGTGTATTTTAGAGAATAAATCACTGACATTGTTATTAATGTTGGGGGTGATTGTAATGATGATCTAGTAGAGTAAGGAATGGATCGAAGTTTCTAGAGTTATTTTGTTTTGACCTTAAAGTGTGTTCTCTGTAAGAGGTTGACTATATGAAGTAAACCTAGGCTAACTTTGATCAAAGACCTTCTTCCCATGACCATCATCATAATTATTAGCTTATATCTACTTTCCATTGATTCAGCAGGATATCATGATCTGTGAAAGTTCTTATTCAATCTTGTTGTCCTTTTAGGTGTGGTCGAGGGATGACCTCTTGTTTTGTACATTTTATTTTGGGAGGGTTTAGGTGCAGATGTGGCTGTGTGGTTAAGAGGCTTGTTTCCCAACCACATGGTTTTGGGTTCAATCCCACTACATGGCACATTTGGGGAAGTGTCTTCTACTATAGTCCTAGGTCTATCAAAGCCTTGCAGTAGATTTGGTGAGTGGAAACTGGAAGAAAGCTTGCATGTGTATGTCTCCTTGTCTTGACATCATGTGTTAGTTGTAAATGTGTCTCTGTCATAGAAGCAGAGTCATTCATTTCCAATGTTCTGCTTGTCTAACAACAAAGATTTCCTTGCTTGGAAAGAGGTTGAGGTTAGTGGCTAGAAGGGCATCTGACTATAGAAAATCTGTCTCGAATTTTAACCCAAGCAAGCATGGAAAGGTGGACATTAAAATGATGATGATGATGATAGTCTCTGGATGATTCTCTGTCTAATATCAACCATTTTGTAGAGTGTACTGAGTGCATTTTTATGTGGCACCAGCATTAGAAGGGATATCATGTCCTCAGTAAGACTAAAGGCTTCTCTAAATTATCCATTGGTATCTGTTGTAACCAACCACTGTACAGAGTTACTGGGTGCATTTTAATGTGGCACCAGCACATGAGGTTGCTTTGTTAGACAAAAGTGTCTTTGCTGCTTAATTTTGTCTTCATTTATCCAGGACAACATGACCAAGAGAATGGATAGAAAAAATAAGGCAATTACAAAAGATGATTTAAAGTGGAAGGGACAAATGGGAGAGATAGTGCTAGAGGAATAATGAGGTGTGTAATGGCAACTACATGATTAGTAGTAAGAGAGAGAGAGAGAATGTGCGCAAGTGATAGAAAGTTGAATGCCAGTAAAAGAGTAATTTGGGTGAGAGAAGATGTGATGGCAAGCAGCTGAGTGAGGTAAACGGTGAGATGCATTGGATATGAAGAGTTCTGGTGTAATCCCTCATTCAGGCATTGTGATGGGAGATAGGCAGTAATTGCAGGTGAAGGAGAGAGAGAGAGAGAGCAAGTACAACTACATTATCCAAATGTGGTGTGATTTGAGGGAGATATGGCTGCTATTTCCTGTAGGTTAAGAGATCATGTAGAAACTTCCTTGTTAGCTTGATGCTACATGGTAGTGAGACACGAGTCGTTCAATGTGGAGGAATGGGGTGAGTATGATCTGCTTGAACATGGAGTATTGGCTGTGGAAGATCTGTTGAGACGAGAGAGAGAAATGGATGCGGTTTACTGAATATGTAATGTTAGTTTAGTTTTGTGCTTAAGGCATAGGTCTTTGAATGTCAGCAATTCTGTGGAGACTACAAATCTTCCACATTGAACAACTTGTGTCTCACTACCAATTAACATCAAGCCAAAGGGGAAGTTTCTACATGATTTCATAACCTATGAGAAATAGCTGCCATTAGTGCCTCTCTCCTATCACAATGCCTGAATAATGAGATTATATATCAATCTCATGTGGGTCACTCTGAGGTTCAAGAAAAGTAAGCTAAGATCTGCTGGATGGGTTGTCCTTGGTCCAAGCCAGTTCTTATTTCATGTTAGTACTTTCTTAGGTGGCACATCTCAACACATCCCCTTTTTAGCATGGTTTCTATATACCTGGATACTTTTCTGAATATCTGCCTCTTTACAGAGTATACTTATTTTTTTATGGCACCAGCACTAGAGACATTACTTATATTATGCTCTTAGCCAAACTAAAGGGGTCCACTTGACTCTGTATAATTCCTCAATCCATTTGCCAATCACTGAGAGTTTACCATATGCATTTTATCATGCCATCAACACAACTAGTTGCTTTGTGTCCCACAAATCTAGAGAGTCTTGACTATGTTATCTCTGCTCATTGAGGACAGTGTAACCAAGAGATAATTGCACAAGTAGGTGAGTTCTACAAGAGAGAGAGTGTCAGAGAGGCGAGAGGGCATAATGTATGTGCATGTGCATATATCTATGATAATCAGTCTACCTATCAGTATTGAATATTTTCTTTTGCTTAACTGCATTTCACACTATTGAGTGTGTGTGTGTGTACACCAAGTAATTCGGTGGGGAAAAAACTGAAGAAAAGTACACTTCCCCTTGGTATTTAAAAAACAAAAGTTATTCAGTAAAACCATCCTCAATCTTGATGTGACTCTGTGCCAGAATAGTGATTCTAATTCCTGTTGCCCATTGTGTCTATAATGGCAGCCTTCAGCTGTTCTTATGTTGTTTAGCAAACGCTTCGACCAGATCACATAATTCTCTTGATCTTGCAGGACTTAAACTGTTCTCCCTTTTGTTATTTAGGACTTAATACTCGATCTACTCATGCATCACATATCTGACAGTGGGCTCTGTTACCTTGAGCTACTTGGAAATGGCCCTCTTCAACTTCCTGAGATTCTCATTGACGATGTCTTGAAGGAACTTGACCCATCTTGATTGTGCCTAACCAGGGAGAATGTTTCTTGCATCTTGGCCGCAGTTGGTATGAGCTGCCAAAAGCCTCCAGATCTTTCCTGACCTTCAACATAATCTGACTGTGTTCAAGAAGCTAATAAACTCTGAATTACTTTGGCTGGTGGATGGAACCACAAGTACAGCCTGTCTTATCGTTTCTTGTCAGGCTGGAATCTGCCATGTTGATTTTGTTTGTGTATCTGAGAGAGAAATGAGAACATTAAAATTTGGTGCATATTTTGTTACATGATGTTAGATTGTCTACCCATTTATGACCCACTAAAATATAGTGTTCACAAAGACTTGGTACACTCTGTATGTGTATGTACACACATATTCTCTAATACAGATATGTACATGAATGTGTGACTAATTATTTAAACATCATCTTTTCTCTTTGTGCTTTCAGAAATGGACGCCTTCAGTAGTATGTAATCTACAATCAACAACTGACACATGTTGGGATATTAATCTCTTGACAATCCAACAGAAGATGGAACTATCAAATTACTGATAGCAATCAATATTTCACTGTCCTACAACAGTATGAGTGTGTTTGTGTGTGTGTATTCATTTGGTTTAACCAGAATAAGGAGGAGGGTCAGGCTCCATAGCTTGTTCTAAGGTCACCAAGATTATTCAGCGGAAGGAACCGTAAATCATAAGATTGCTACAGTGGATCCTTTGTTTGGAGTCTTGGTCTAAATGTCTGCAACAGAATGTCCTCCATTGAAACACCAAGCATGATGTGATGGTGTTGAAGCAAGTAACCGACTGGGTCATCCACCAACCAGGAACAGGTAAAAAGTCCAATAAGATTCCACACAGTTTCCCTGACCAAATTTCATTCACAATTGGATTAATCTTAGGTTATGTAGAGTGGAATCGAAGTTGGATTGGTGAAATGATGTATTATCTTTTTCAACATCCACTTTTCTATGCTTGCATGGGTTAGATGGAATCTGTTGAGACAGATTTTCTACAGCTGGATGCTCTTTCTGCCACCCACCATTACTTGTTTCCAAGTAAGATAATTTCTTTATGGCCAGACATGTTTTCGTAACAGTTTGGAAATGAACAAAATTGCTTGTGTGATGATGATAATGAGGCTCATTTTCAACTATCACGTAATTTCAAGACAGGGAAACAATGATACTCACACACACAAGATGGGCTTCCTTCAGTTTCCATCTACCAAATCCACTCAGAGGGCTTTTATCGGCCTGGAGCTATAGTAGAAGACACGTGTCCAAGGTGCCATACAGTGGGACTGAACCCAAAACCATGTGGTTGGGAAGCAAGCTTCTAAACTACACAGCCATACCTGCATTTCATTGTATATTCTATGTGATATGACTATGATACATCATATATCATAAATACACTTATCATAACTTAGGATTTTACTATTCAGTTCAGCCCAGCATAGAGAAATTAATGGTTTCAATTCCTTACCTGTAGGTCTCATTGGCTTCTGGTTTAGGGATGATTATCAGACACACACATAGTACTGTATAAGATCCAATACGTGTGATTTTTTTGAGAAATTTTAGCAGAAATATTCAAATCAATTCACAGGAACTGCAAGCCCCAACCTTGAGAAAAATCTGGTAGAACTCTCAGACACATCTGCAACATTCCAGAACACTGCTATAACTCAGTTTTAATAAATGTTATCTTTCCTACTCATAAAAACACACATACCCACAAAAACAACTGTAGCTTCTGTGTCTTTGTTAACCTTCAGCATTGTGCAAAGTTACATGATACCATTGGTGGTAGGTGCAGAGGAATGGGAATTATTGTATTCCAACCAAGTTGATCTGGTCCATCTCTGCTGTACCCAGCTCCAGAATCTGTACTTACACAGAAATTAATTGGACAATGGAGAAAAGGTAACATGTTCATATTATTATCACTCAGTAGTCCCTTTGATAAACATCATTATGTTTCTCTGTCCTGTGTGTTTTGTACCAGACTGAGGTATGGTGTTTGGATCATCGGTTTTCTAAGTCTCAGTAGTTTGACCAATTCTCAGTATATCATCTAAGCTATTTCAATCTGTGACAATAACTAATAAAAACTATTCAATTTACATATTTTTGTATTTGTATTTTTTCTTTGTAAATATATTAAACTTCAAGGTGGTCACATTAGGATTCAACTGGTCTATTCTGTTTTTGTTTCAGGGTTACACTCCTTCTCTAAGCTGAGAAGTTCTTGTCTTGTGAACTTGTGGGTGCTAGTGCCTCGTACAAAGCACCCAGTACACTCTGTAAAGTAGCTGGTGTTAGGAAGGGCATCCAGCCATAGAAACTATGCCAATACAGACAATTGAAGCCTGGTGTAGCTCTCCAGCTTGCTAGCTCCTATCAAACAGTCCAACCCATGCCAACATGGAAATCAGATGTTAAATGGTGATGATGATGACAATTACACATTACTGTTTTGGGGGAGTTCTTTGCCTTTTAAATTTGTGACCTGCCTAACTTTACTAGTACCACACTAATGGCTGTATAAGATATGAGAGGCTTTTCTGTTGTGCCCTGTACATTTTGATTTTTAATTAATTAGATAAGGACCAACCAACCATCCATGTGAATACTTACACTCATATTCTAGACAATGCCCAGTTTGAATACCTTAGTTTGTTCATTAATCAATTAGCCAAAAACACCCATGCCTACCTGCATCTTACCTTTGGCCTTTTAGCATTCAGATTCTCTCAAATGTAATGCTTATTTATTCACATTGTTTTGATTTAATCATACATTATCTCAGTTTTAAGATTTCACTGATATAATTGTTTATTTTTAGAATCTGATCATTTTGGACATAAGATAGGGCTGGATATGGTCAGTTTAATGCCAAAGGGATAAATAAACCACAGCATTTTCTAATTCAATGCTCCATGCTTCAATGGTTTTCTTAACTTTTCACCTGTTTCAACATGTACAATGGACTTTCTTTAGTTTTTATTTACCAAATTCACTCACAAGGCTTTGGTTAGCCCAAGGATATACTAGAACTCACTTGCCAAAGGTGTCACACAGAGGGCTTGAACCCAAGACTATCTAATTAGAGCCATTCAAAAAGTTATTTGTAACAAAGTCTCTCTCTGTGTTTTTGTTTCTTTTTCTGTTAGCAATATGTCATCATCATCATCATTATTTTAGCATCTTTTCTATGCTTGTATTGGATCAAATGGGAATTCACTGAGGCAGATTTTCTACAGCTGGATGCTCTTCCTGTCGCCAGCCCTCACCTGTTTCCAAGCAAGGTAACGTTTCCCCATGTTCAGACACCTCCAACCTGGAATTTTTTCAAAACCAACAGTTTCCAAATTATGACGTCTGTACTGTGTAATAATGTATTTGATACAAATGTTACATAACATTTTGTCATTTCGTTAATTAATTAGTCTTCTTAAGGCAGCGAGCTGGCAGAATCATTAGCATGCTGGGCAAGATGCATTTTGTATGTCTTTACATTTTGAGTTCAAATTCCGCCAAGGTTAACTTTGCCTTTCATCATTTCAGGGTTGATAAATAAGTACCAGTGAAACACTGGGGTCAGTGTAATTGACTAGTCCCCTCCCCCAAAATTTCTGGCCTTGTGCCCTTAGTAGAAAGGGTTAATTAATTAGTCTTGTACTAATTGGACTATTAGTAATTGGTTATGGCTTTGTTCTGAGGTCAACTTTACTGTTCATTCTGCCAGGGTCATCATCATTTTAACCCTTTAGCATTTAAGCTCGCCATATCCAGCCAAAATAATCTGCCTGTTTTATCTTCAAATTGGCCAGATCTGGCCTCTCACACTTACCCTGCAATGTTATTCTTAAAATAAACAATGATGTCATTGAAATCTCAAAGCTACAAAGTAATGCATGACTGAGTGCTATCAACTGAATAAATAAGCATTACATTTGACTGAGTAATCTGAATGTTAAAGAGTTAATGTTCACTTTGTCATGCTTGCATGGATTGAGTGAAATTTATTGAGGCTGATTTTTCCATAGCTAGATGTCCTTTCTATCATCAATCTTCACTTGTTATGAACCAAAGTAATATTGCCTCACGGTCGGACATGTTTTCACAGAACATTGGAAAGGAATTACAGTGACGTATGACTAACAGTCATTTACAAACTATCACACTTGTTAAGACAAGGACACACATACACACACAAATGTGACTGTTGTAAGGAGTTCGCTTCCCAGTACATGGTGCTGGGTTCAGTCCCACTGTATGGTATGGTACATTGGGGTACTGTCTGATAGTATGTCCTCCAGGCAGACCAAATCCTTGTGAGAGTGGATTTCGTAGATGGAAGCTGAAAGAAGCCCCTCGTATATATGTGTATCTGTATTTGACACCACCGCCACTTGACTAGTACTCACAAGTCTTTGGTCAGCCTGAGGCTGTAGTAGGCGACATTCAAAGTGCCATGTTGTGGGGCAGAACTTGGAACCATGTGATTGAGAAGCAAGCTTCTTACTTCACAGCTATGTGTGCACCAATGTTTGCAAAATTTAATATTAGGATTATTACTGACTCAAAAGTGTATATGCTGTGAGAAGAATACAAAAAAATGATTGTTATAAATATTTGTATGGTTGTTTATGACAGGTAGGTTAACCAGTTAGTTGTAGTAGTGATCCTGAAGAGTGTGATGAGGGGAAGGTGGCCTTGTTTGTCATATTGGTGGTGACAGCAAAGACCTTATGGCTTTGTGATAAAATGATGAAGTTAGGCTCTCATAGTCTCTGTGGTTGTGTGTGTCAGAAAGCTTGTGGGGTTAAGCAGATGATTTAATAAGACAGCTCATGAAATGCCAAGCAAAATTTGTTTCTGTGGCAGAAAAAAATGTTGTTAATAACAAGGAAACGAGGCTGAAATCTACTGTGGGTAAAACAAGGTTTGAAGATCAGGCCTCAATAAGGTTTCTTGTTACCATAAAAAATACAATAGCAGTAGCACCTTATATACAATAGCCATGTACCCTGTACAACATCATACTATACTCAATACTTGTATGTTTATATAATAACATTGTACATTATGAAATAATTGAGTTTATAAACATTCCTTTTCTTGTCTGTCCAGCTGTTTCACTTTCTATTCTCCACCCAAGAAGTCCTTTTCTTTGTAAGCACTTCTCTCTGCTCTGATCAGTTTCTTTTCCTGTTCTTTCCCTGGCAGAGTTCACTGTTGTTTGTAGTGGGAGCACTATATAAATGGCAAGTGTTTCCTTCGTACTGTACAGAACCCATATCCTGCAGTGGGTGTGGATAAATTAAAGGGAAATCGCTTCGAGATTTCCATGGGGTCCAAACAGCCCCAGTAACTTACCGTATATCATTCAGTAAAATGTCAAATTTTTATGAATAAATCAAATCATCTGGTGAAAAACATTTCTCTCCGTCAATGTTTTCTTTTACTTGTTCTAGTCATTAGACTGTGGCCATGCTGGGGCACCGCCATGAATTTTAGCTGAACAAATCGATCCCGGTACTTATTCTATTGGTTTCTTTTGCCGAACTGCTAGATTACAGAAACGTAAACACACCACTAACAGTTGTCAAGCGGCAGTGGAGGATAAACACAAACACCGACGTACACTCACACACACATGACAGGCTTGTTTCAGTTTCCGTCTACCAAATCTACTCACACGGCTTTGGTCAGCCAGAGGCTATAGTGGAAGACACTTGCCCAAAGTGCCTCACAGTGGGACTGAACTCAGAACTACGTGGTTGGAAAGCAAACTTCTTACCGCGCCTACGCCTATTTATCGTAACAGAAATAGAAACTACTACTATTACTACTACTACTCGTTCATTTCACACACCGGCAAGCTCTGAGCCATGTACGTCTCACCTCCAACCACGGCTACGTCTCTGTATCTCCACTTGATGTATTTAAGCATCCACTATCGCCAACACCAATAAATACAACAGTCGTAACACCATCGCCATCGCTACGTCGACTAGCAAGCACCACATTCTCCAGTTTGAACTACCACAAGAGCAGCACTCAGGCTCTTACATAATTACTCACAGCCATCGTTAAATTCTGGGATTAAATGCTCAATTAGACAGACAACCATGTTTAATCGCCAGAAGAAGATAATGATCGGTGCGAGAGAAGTGAGTATATAATATATATATATATATATATATATATATATTGCAGATATCACCTGTGCTTCACTTTCTTTAGTTTTGTATTTTAGGTACTATGTGAAAACTACATTTAACTCTTCCGTGAATCTTGTTAAAAAAAATTATCCTTACAATAACATCTATCTATCTATCTATCTATGAGTGTATGTACGCATGTTTGTGTGTGTGTTTTCAGTTGAGATTATTTTTAATATATTCAATTTTTTTTTTAAATTTAAGAATAGAATAACAAAAAAATACTCAACACTAGGAGTCCGAGTCAAATTTATTGTAGAGTCCGTAGTTCGTGTTCACTAAGACTTCAAAAGAAGGGCGAAACCTACAGTCCCTTGTCAATACTAATTATATATATATTTATATCATCTGTAAGGTATTTACATACCGTTGTGTTTGCATATTGTTGAGTGATTCTTGTAACTAGGACAGAGAGATCTTAACATTTCAGCATCTATTTTCTTTCGATTCGGCCTTCAGTTTAAAGAAACAATTCCATTGCTCCTGTCATAATGCTGGGTTTGTTATATTTGAAATAGCGAGAGATCACGTTCTCGAATATAGTATCAATGAAATTAGCGACAATAAACAAAATTTAAACGATTTTATAGTTAAATTTTGTACTTACTAACGATGTTTAGAGAGCCTCTATTTGGTCGCTCAATCTGCTAGACATAGTAGCCAAATTTCCCTCAAACCATTTGATCTTATATATATATATATATACGTGTGTGTGTGTGTGTGTTTTGTTATATCTGGTTCAAATTGGTATCTAACTTATGGTGTTAAAATATACATTGATTATTTACTGAAATCGATCATTGCAATTGATTAGATCGCAGGCCTGAACAACCAGAGGCTGAACCTAGGGCTAACCTACCACCACCACCACTACAACTACTACTACGTATACTGAGTGACTGAATAATTTAGAGGTGGGGGTGTATGTGCTTTTGACAATCCTCATCTGCCACCCACTTAATTTAATATTGATTAAAATTTACACTTTTCAATTGAAAACATTTGATTTTTATTTGGGAAAAAATATTAAAGCTGTGGTGATCGGCGTTCAAATTGTGGTGTTGTTGTTACCATGCAACAAGGGTAGATAATTCAAACGTGTTCAGAGTTTAATTGTACTTAGAAAGAAGTTGATGAAGAAATAGATAAAAAAATTTTACAAATTATTGACAGAAAGGTATTGATGATCAACCAGAGCTCATTCCTTTTTGCAGCAGAACGAATTTATTTTAGTTGATAAATTTTATTATAATTAATTGTAGCGGTGACTTGTGTTTATTATTTTAATATCGGTTCCCAATGATTCCAAGTCCGATAACTCTGTCGTACGTTAAATAACTGGAAAGTAAACAAGTGCTTGCCGCGCATGCATAAAACTCAAAAAGAAAACGATAGCATTCCCTGAAACTTCCTCAAATGCATAAAAGAAAGTGGGTTGTTGTGGTCACCATGCTTTTCTGAAAAGCATTAGTGATATAAGTCATCATCATCATTTAACGTCCGCTTTCCATGCTAGCATGGGTTGGAAGATTTGACTGAGGACTGGTGAAACCGGATGGCAACACCAGGCTCCAATCTGATTTGGCAGAGTTTCTACAGCTGGATGCCCTTCCTAATGCCAACCACTCAGAGAGTGTAGTGGGTGCTTTTACGTGTCACCCGCACGAAGGCCAGTCAGGCGGTACTGGCAACGGCCACGCTCAAAATGGTGTATTTTGAGCGTGGAAAATAATTATCATTTGAAATTGAGACCAGATTGCATACTTGACTCCTTGGAATTTGAGTTTTCCTGTTTTGAATTTGTTCTGAAAATTTTAATTCAGCCCTGTCACACCATATTCCTGCTGCAGTGGGTATAGGTTAAATGTCATCTCTGCCAGATTCCCAGTAAAGTGGTAAGAAACAGCACACATAGAAAAATAAGATGCAGCCAATTCTGTCTGTTAGTTTGCCTGCACTTGTTACTCTTCAGACATGTATGCAACTATTTATTATTTTGCTCAGGAGCATAGTGGAGGGTAAAGTTAGACCCAGTGGCCCAGGTCTGAGATAGTTAAATTGTTTAATGAGAGGAGGAATGATAGTGGCTCTGATCCTTTTTCTTAGGATTTACATAGCTGACCCAAATAAGGGCCAGGTGGTGGTTATGAACTTAACAATGGATTAATCTTGAGAATAAAAATGGATTATTTGACGGATTTCTTCACAGTTTCCATATACCCGTACTGTTATAATCAAGTACTGTTATAATCAAGTACCTATGGTATTGTACTGTGGGACTGAACCTAAAATGAACTTCTGAACCACACAATCATTTCTGTGTCCATCCTTTCCCATTAATTTTTTTTTCTAAAGATGCTGTTATTTTTCCTATCCACAGTTTTGAAATGTTATTTTTACATCTCTAAGTCAGGGGCAGCTAACCAAGGACGAGAGACCATCGTGCTGAAAGCTGCCCAATTAGCTCCGGACCTCATGATGAAACGTTATTGGATGTCCAGTAATTATCCTTATAATCACCTGGCAGGTAAGAAAACGTCATTGCTTTCTATTTAACCTCTTTATATTTCCAGAATTATAATTTTTAAAATCATTATGGAAGAGCCATTCTAGTAATTTAATGATACAGAAAATCGTTTACATATGTGTATGTGTGTGTATATATATATACATATATATTTTTCTCCAGAGAAATTGCCACTTCATCATCGAACCCGTTCACAGCGGCATCTCTATCAAAGCAACACATTATCATCAGAACACAGCAGTCCGGAACCATTGTCTGTCGATGAAGATGCCAGATATCCACAGCACACGTGCAGAAACCCATCATTCTCTCCCAAAACATCGAACCTACAAAAAAACTACCCAACATTTTCATCAGGTTTGATATGTCTGTTTGATATCTTTAGCTTGGTGATATACAACATATATACATATACACACACACACACACACACACACACACACACACACACACACACACACACACACACACACACACACATATATATATCATCATCGTTTAATGTCCGTTTTCCATGCTAGCATGGGTTGGACGATTTGATTGAGGACTGGTGAACCAGATGGCTACACCAGGCTCCAATCTGATTTGGCAGAGTTTCTACAGCTGGATGCCCTTCCTAACGCCAACCACTCCGAGAGTGTAGTGGGTGCTTCTACCTGCCACCGGCACAAAGGCCAGTCAGGAGGTACTGGCAATGGCCACGCTCGAAATGGTGTATTTTACGTGCCACCTGCACAAGAGCCAGTCAAGGGGCACTGGCAACGATCTTGCTCGAAAATCCTTAGACATGCCACGGGCACAAGTGCCAGAAAGGCAACGCTGGGCACAGGTGCCATCCCGATTTCGTTTTCGTTTTCGCTTGCCCCAATAAGTCTTCGCAAGCTGAGTTTCATGTCCATTATATATATATAATGTGTGATATACAATATCAGTAATACTGGTATGGGAGCTGCAACTGTATATAGTATTTGTTTTAAAAGATCTGGAACAATGGGAATAATGTCAAATGAATTATTATAATTAATGGAATTTGTGATACATCTATCATTGCTCCTGACGCAAGTTGACAGAAGTTTATATAAGCATGTGTGGATGTGTGGTTAAGACGTTTGCTCTCCAGCCACATGTGTATATATGTGTGTGTATATACACAAACACGCAGGCACACACACACATACATGATATCTTTCATAAGTGATGTCTTTGGACAATTTGCAGAGACCGACTGAATGACAGAATTTTGAATACCGACCTATCTCTTAATGTAAAATTGGTGGTATTGAATCCTTTCTTTTGCAATCCCAATTAAGATGGCTTTGCCATGTTATCAAAATGAGTGACAACAGAATTTCAAAAGTACTTCTGAATAGCCAGCTCCATGACAGAAGGAGGAACACAAGAAATTTTTATGCAGATTACATTAAATATATACATACATGTGTGTGTGTGTGTCTGTTTATGTATGTATGCTGGCAGAATCATTAGCATGGCTGGCAAAATGCTTAGCGGCATTTAGTTTGTCTGTACGTTCTGAGTTCAAATTCCACCGAGGTCAATTTTGCCTTTCATTCTTTCGGGATCGATAAATTAAGTACCAGTTGTGTACTAGGATCAATCTAATCGACTAGCTCCCTCCCCCAAAATTTAAGGCCTTGTGCCTATAATAGAAAGGATTTATGTATGTATGTATGCATGCATGTGTATGTATATATGTGTGTGTGTCTGTGTGTATGTATCTATGACATCTATTCCTGTCCCTCTGAACCTCTAATCTCTAATCAACTGGCACCAAGCACCACCCCCCTCACTCTCTACTACTCCCTCCTCTCAGCTGACAGGGTCTTTGTATTGCAAGTTATTTGGTGACCCTGTCAGTGCTGGTATCACATAAAAAGCATCCAGTACACTCTGTAAAGTGGCTGGTATGAGGAAGGGCATCCAACCATAGAAACCATGTCGAGCAGACAGTGGAGCCTGATGTGGCTCCCAGCCTTACTAGCTCCTGTCAGACTGTCCAATCCATGCCAGCATGGCAAATGGATATTAAATGATGATGATAATGATATATATGAATTTACAAATGTATGCTACCCATTTTGCATTGGTAAGATGTATGTATGTAAACCTGAACTTTAAATCTGAAAAATTAATCTTTGTGATTGTTGTTAGTGTTTTATTTTGTTGTTTTTGTCTGCAAGGGGATCGAGTTCTACCCATGGAGAACCCTATCTCACCAGGGGTACCAGTGCTCTATAGAACAGCTGAGGAAAAATCCATCAACCCAGACAGGTTGAATCTAGACAGGTAAGAGTAATGGAGACATCCAGTCTGCTTGTTTATTGTTGTGGTTCATATAATCCTATGACATAGTTTTCAGTACATCTCTTTTGCTCATCATCATCATAATCATCATTGCCATCAGCAATACTACTGTTGCTGCCATTATTCTCATCATCATTATCAACATCACTATCATCATCTTCATCACCTTAGTCATCGACATCGTCGTTATCAACTTTGTCATCATCACCATCATCATCTTCATTTCATCATCATTTTACTTTCAACTTCCCTTATTGGCATGGACTGAAGGGATCATCATAATCCTCCCCTTCAAAATGGGTTATAGAACATGTCTCACTTGTATGTTTCATTTTTCACTTGGTTTCTTCAGCTGGATGCCCTTCATAGAACCAACCACTTTATAGAGCGTATTTAGGTGCCCCTGTATATCATGGTACCTACGTGAGTGGGATTGCTTTCTGCCCTGTAAGACCTAACGGTCCACCCTAGGTTATGCTGTGTCTGTTTGTTGGAAGCAATGCGACCAGGATAGGGTGGAGTGAGGAGCAGATAGAGTGAGGATAGAAGAAAACCAGGGTGGGAGGATGAAGAGGAATGAGAGAGTGATTGGGGTGAGTGATGAGAAAGGAGGAGAGAGAGAGAGAGAGAGACAAAGAGAGAGAGAGATGGTGAATATGGTGACTGGTAATACAGTAAAGGGTGAGAAATTGGTGAATTGGGTACAGGAGAGGGATAAGGGGTGGGAATTGTGTACAGGTTTGTCCAGTTCTGTCCCTTATTACTTGGAATAGTGGGGGAGGGTTAAATGTGTAAGAGGGATGGTGTGTATCAGAAAGATGAGAAGATTGGAACAGACTGGTTTGATGGCATCCCTACATGAACAGTGAATAAGTCCATTATTTAGGTGGCATCACACAGTGAGTAGGAGAGAGGGTATGTATGAGAGAGACAAGAAGGGGAATAGAACCAGATGACCTGGGTCCATACGGCCCCTGAGGGTCCATATAAGATTCTTGGGTGGGGGGGGGGGTCCATGCAACAAAATTGTAAATCGGAGATCCACAACAGTATTTTATGGGACCCTGAAAAACCTTTGCTTTAGATGTATGTATTGGTATCTATTGCAAGAAACAGCTAGGTTTCTTTCTCTAACATTTTACATAGTTCAACTTACACAAGTTAATGTGTGAAAAGCAAAATAAGAATTTTGAAAGAAGTTTCTATGAAACTAGTTTCTAAACATCAAAAGATTATAGGGGTCCACCAGAATAAAATAGTAATCAAAGGGGTCCATAGATGAAAGATGGTTAAGAACTCCTGCTCTAAGGCTTCATAATGTCTTAGGTTATCTTTCTATCACTTCCCTATTTCATAGACTTTCTTTATGACTCCCCTATATCATAGTTTCTCCTTATAACACATCATTGTAAGACATTTTGTATATGACTCTACTTAGCATATCACAATTTCTCTAATACTTCTTCCCCTACTAAGACTTCACTATAAAAAAAATTATCTTCATAACTTCACTTTGTCATTGAAATATCTGACAAGCTCTGCATGTGTATGTGCATATGTGAATGTGTGCATGCACGTGTGTGTGTGCGTGTGTCTGTCTCTCTGTCTCTTACCAAAGCAATATGTTCTATTTTAGGCGCCGGTTCACAGTGTGTCCAGTACTGGAGGGAGAAGAACCCTTGAGGTTGTTAAACTATCAACACAACCTAATCAAGAAAATCGAACACGTTAATTACCTGAACAAATTGATTTTTCTGGATTTTTACGACAACCAAATTGAAGAGATTGATGGCCTGAGTCACCTGAAATCACTGCGGGTATTGATGCTGGGTAAAAATAGGTGAGGAACTTACTTAAATACAGGCAGTGGCAGTGGTGCCGGTGGTGGTGGCGGCAGTGGTGGTGGTCTCGGTGGTGGTGGTCTCGGTGGTGGTGGTGGTGGTGGTGGTGGCTGAGAGGGTTTTGTGAGGATGGTGATGGTGGAAAAGATTATGGGAAGGAGTTAACAATCTGTAATTTTACTGGAATATTCTCGAAACTTGCATTTTTTGACTTTTTGTTTCTATTTTAGAATAAAAAAGATACAAAATCTTGATTCTTTGCCAAAACTTGATGTTCTTGATTTACATAATAATCAGGTAAGAATGGATAAATTCTTAATTTTTACCCTCTCTAAACATGTAGCACTTCTTAGTTCTTAGAAATTGCCCTTTTTTTTTTTTTAGTGTGATCTTTGATAGACTGCTTATACGTATATAACAGTCTATCTGTCTACATGCATGTGTGTTCATTTATTTATTTGTTCTGTTATTTTTCTTTTTTTGCAGTCATTGGACTGAAGCTATCCAAGGTCACTGCGTTGAATGCTTTTTTTTTTTTTGTCCCAGTATTTAGTTAAAGTCTGGTAGTTTTTCTATTTGAATCATTATGCTGAATCACCAAGTCATGGGGACATAAACAAACCAGTCCTGGTTGTCAAGCTTTAAAATGCAAAAGAAAACAAAGCCCCCCACCCCCACATATACATATGTACATACATACACACACAGCTGCACTGATAGGCTTCTGCACAGTTTCCATCTACAAATCCACATGTACGACATTGCTTGACCCTAGACTATAGATGAGCACATTTACCTAAGTTTCCCTGCAGTAAGACTGAATCCAAAACACCATGTTGGAAAACAAACTCCTTTACCATGTGGTTTTGGGTTTGGTCCCACAGTGTGCTACCCTGGACAGTATCTTCTACTACAGCCCCAAACTGACCACTATATGTATATCAAGTGAGTCTGACTTGGCAATATGTCCCCTGCTTTTGCTAATTGTTTTAGCTCCCTGTGTAATCACAAGGAGATATGGACATACTCTTATGTTCCTCTCCCTTGATCCAGCAGAATATCCAGGTTGTGACTGCTGGAGGGAGAAAGGGCCTTACTGGCTTTCAGGATTACTGGTAAGTTCACCGCCACCAATTCACCACAGGGAACGTTCACTGCCATCTATTCACTGTGAAGAAAGTTCACCACGAGGAAAGTTCACTGCAAGGAAAGTTTACCAAAAAAATATATCCATAGTGTCTCGCCATTAATAATAGTTAAAAAATATTTTACTGAAGAAAAAATGGTGAATTGATGATGGTGAACTAACTGGACATGGGCTTTCAGCACTTAATTACCGGTGAGTAGATTGGAGCAACACTAAATGAAGGTATTGGTCAAGGACACAACTGTGTCCTTCCCCTCACATCCAGGAATTGAACCCACAGCCTATATAATCATGAGCTGAACACCTTAACCATTAGGCTACACACCTTTACAGATTCATGGAAGTTGTGTTACTGTGCTCTGGAAGGAAAAGCTTAAGAGCAATCTTCCTCCATTTAACATTGGAATTTCTCCCTGCTGAAGGTCTCTATCCTGGTTTAGAAGCACCATGGATTCCTTGGCAATCACTTAACCACTTAAGAAGTTGCTTTGGTCAGATGGGACCACAAAACTGGCCCAGCCACCTGTGAATGTGAAGAAGCAGACCATACTAAAGAGCAGCACTTTGTCTTTCTTCTACTACCCAACTCATGCAGCTTAGAAGATCTGATAGAGTTCAATAAAAATGTGAAGAATTGTATAAAGAAGATGGAAACTGTCATTTAACTATTCCATTTTGAAGAATCAAAAGAAGACTGTATTATGGGCAGGCATTTGGCCAGTAAGATGAAGAATAGTTGAGCATGCAATCATGTCCATGAGACATGGTCAAACATGTAATTTGTTCTGGTATGTACAACCAATTACTCCCCCTCCTTTTTTTACTTTTTTTTACTTTTTTTCTTTTGAGGTAGGTTTGGTTGTTTTTTTTTTTTTGATAATTTCATCTTTTATACTTTTAATGTTTTCTTTTTTTTTATTTCTTTTCTTCCAGTAAAAATATGTTGTTAATTAAAACAATCTTTAATACCAAAAGAAAAAAAAAGGAAAAGTTGACCAGATAACATTACTGTGATTATGTAATTAGTTTATAGCTCCTCCACTTATAGATTACTGAGCAGTGGGTGCTGAGTTCAAACCTGCATCTAGGCATTGTCTGAATATTTAGTACAACATAATTTAATTTTCAAAATTCCTTGCTACTTATCTTTCTTCCTTTGTTTTATTTTTTTTATACTTTTTAATTTTATTTTTTCTTCTATCTCTTCAGCTTTCTGAGATTACAAATCTGAACCATTTGTCAGAACTACGTGTCTTGAATTTGGCTGGGAATTTATTAAAACATGTCGAGAACCTGAATGGTATGGATTCCTTAATGGAACTCAATCTCAGACGCAATCGTATACAGAGTGTTGTAAGGGACATTTCAAAATGATATATTGCTGTTGTTCTGGTTGTTGTTGTTGTGTAACCCTTTAGCATTCAAACTGGCCATACCCAGCCAAACTGGCCAGATCCAGCCTCTCACACCTACCCTACTGTCATTCTAAAAAAAAATCAATGCTCACATCATCAAAATCTCAAAGCTACATGATAATGCATGACGAATTCAAATGAATGTGAATAAATAAGTATTATATTTGATAGAAAAATCTGAATGCTAAAAGGTTAATACATTTGTCACCAGGGCTCAAATAGCCATAGGAATAGTGGGATCTCAGGAAAAGTTCCCAGAAGATCTGCTGTCTAGTTACTTATGAGACATTGTGTGAATGTTTAGAAATGGGTCTGCCCAAGCACCTGGAGTTCTCCATTCAAATATCTCAAGTTGTCTGGCAAGAGATGAAGCATGTGAATCAACATTTTGTGATGAGCCAAAGCAACAAGACAGTTTTTGTAGATGACAAGAGGTTAAATTTCAGAACATTTGAGAAAGCCATATCATGTCACAGCTTCAGACTGATTGGGTGACTTATAGATCAATCATGTGAAACTGTGGTGGCTCACTCATGGTCTCTAACTTAGTATCAAGCGGTAAAGGTTCAAATCCTAGCTACAAGACTATTGAACCAACCCAATATCACAGCAACACTGATTTTCACCTCTGAGCAGCACACTGACCTTCACTTCTAGTATGTTTGAATCATAGAGGTCAATGTCTTTATATTAACCCTTTAGCATTCAGATTATTCTGCTAAATGTAATCCGTAGGAGTGTGTGTGTGTGTTAAGTAACTTGCTTACGAACCACATAGTTCTGGGTTCAGTCCCACTGCGTGGCACCTTGGACAAATGTTTTCTGCTATAGCCTCGGGCCGACCAAAGCCTTGTGAGTGGATTTGGAAGACGGAAACTGAAAGAAGCCTGTCGTATATATGTATATATATATATATGTGTGTGTGTTTGTGTGTCTGTGTTTGTCCCCCCAACATCGCTTTTGACAACCGATGCTGGTGTGTTTACATCCCCGTAACTTAGCGGTTTGGCAAAAGAGACCGATAGATTAAGTACTAGGCTTATAAAGAATAAGTCCTGGGGTCGATTTGCTCGACTAAAGGTGGTGCCCCAGCATGGCCACAGTCAAATGACTGAAACAAGTAAAAGAGTAAAAGAGAATATTGTTTAATCATACTTTATCTTATAGCTTTGAAATTTCAATGATATGATTGTATAGTTTTAGAATGACATTGTAGGGTTGATGTGAGAGATCAGATCTGACCAGTTTGAGTGTAAAATAGGTAGAATATCTGGGCCAGATATGGTCAGTTTAATTGCTAAAGGGTTAAGGACTGTCAAAAAATTAAGTTTTTTTTTTTTATTTCATTCGCTTGAGATAATTAACAATTATTGATTAATTGATTGAGAGTGAAGAAAGTTCTTTAATGAAACCAAAAATTCTTTCTGTAAATCCATGGAATAATACTTAGTTGAGTCCAAACCAACTCTAACAGGTTATCATTGTTGTTTCTTTTCTAGTCAGACATCGATTGTCTACCTTCCCTTCAGCGCCTCTATCTCAGCTTCAACGAAATTTGCAGGTAAATCACTCCTGTTTACGTGATACAAATTTCCTGTTTTACTGTGATCTTTAATTAAAACCGTCCATTAAAATTTCATGTTTAATTATGTTCTAAATACTAGCTTAACCCAGTAGCATTTAAACTGTCCATATCCAGCCCAAAGTGGAGGCGCAATGGCCCAGTGGTTAGGGCAGCAGACTCGTGGTCATAGGATCGCGGTTTTGATTCCCAGACCGGGCGTTGTGAGTGTTTATTGAGCGAAAACACCTAAAGCTCCACGAGGCTCTGGCAGGGGATGGTGGTGAACCCTGCTGTACTCTTTCACCACAACTTTCTCTCACTCTTACTTCCTGTTTCTGTTGTGCCTGTAATTCAAAGGGTCAGCCTTGTCACACTGTATCACGCTGAATATCCCCGAGAACTACGTTAAGGGTACACGTGTCTGTGGAGTGCTCAGCCCCTTGCTCTTTAATTTCACGAGCAGGCTGTTCCGTTGATCGGATCAACTGGAACCCTCGACGTCGTAAGCGACGGAGTGCCAACAACAAGCTTGCTGAGTGGACTGGAGCAACGTGAAATGAAGTGTTTTGCTCAAGAACACAATGCATCGCCTGGTCCAGGAATCGAAACCATAACCTTACAATCACGAGTCCAACACCCTAACCACTAAGCCATGCACTTCCACCAAAGACAGTGTTTAATTAGTCTGTTTCTGCTTAGTTTCAGTGCTGTTAGCTGTCTGTCAGACTCTAGCTCTTTATCAGAAGTCTCCCTTGATGGTAACCCTATCGCCATTGAACACAGTTATCGGCAAAATGTCCTTTACAACATGCAACAACTCCGGCTGCTCGACATGCGACGAGTCTCTGTAAGTAGACCACTCTCTCTGGAGAGATGTGGTGTTTGTGTATGTTTCTTTGTGTGTGTGTGTGTGTGTGAGAGAGAGAGAGAGAGAGAGAGTGCATGTGTTTGTGTGAGAGAGTGCATGTGTTTGTGTTCTATTGAGTGTGTGTGTGTGTGTATTTCTGTGTAAATACACACACACTTATATACGTAAGTGTGTATGTATTTGAGTGTTGTGTGTGTGAGAGACAGAGAGAGTGTCAGTACGTGTGTGTGTGTGTGTGTGTGTATTTATGTGAGTGTACCTGTGTTTGAGTGTGAGTGTGTGCTTGTGTATGTGTGATGTAAGTGTATGTGAGAGTATGAATGCATGTGTGTGAGTGTGTGTTTGTATATGTATCATTGAGTGTAATGTGTTTGTGTGTATACAAGAGTATGTGCTTGTGTGTGTACATCTGTGTAAGAGTAGGAGTGTGTGTGTGTGTGTGTGTGTGTGAATGCACATGTGTTAACATCGTGGGTCTGAAGGAAGGGCCAGTAACTACAAGGTACCCACAGCATTCTCAAACCTTCCTAGACTAGTGAGACTGATACCTTAATGTTTGTCTCGAGTCTTTGTAATTCAACACCTGCAGGAAATATGTGAGCAGGGAGGGAATTCCAGAAATCTTCTGGGAGTTTTTGGAAAGAAAGAACAGGGTGTCTTGATTAGTGTAGGTCAAGGGAGGAAGTGTGGGGACAAGAAAGTTGATAAGAGGAGGAGGAAGAGGAATGAGTGAATTGGAAATGGTTTAGTGAGATGTTTGGTAGCCTGAGACTTTCATGGCACTCAAGAATGATGTAATACTTGTTTATTTCATCTGTAATTCATATCTGATACTTGATACATGTAATACACGTAGCTGTACATCTGTTGATGATTACTGCCTAATATTTGTTAAAACAGACTTGGTATATGGAGAGTATATGGAGATGGTGGGGGGACAAACACAGATATATATATATATATATGTATGTCTGTGTTTGTCCCCCCACCATCGCTTAACATCCTATGGTTGTGTGTTTACGTCCCCGTAACTTAGCATTTCGGTAAAAGAGACTGATAGAATAAGTACTAGGCTTCCAAAGAATAAGTCCTGGGGTCGATTTGCTCGACTAATGGCGGTGCTCCAGCATGGCCACAGTCAAATGACTGAAACAAGTAAAAGAGTAAACAATCGATGAATTAGTTAGATATTTCACCAATTGACTAATAATAAAGGAGTGGAATTGAACCAATGCATGTGTTTAAGGAAGTGTTCCAGCATGACTGCAGTTGAATGACCGAAACAAGTGAAAAAGAGAAAAAGGATACCGAAATTAATAAAGCTGTTGTTGTTGTTGTTTTCTCAGGAAGACGAGAGACGAATGGCATTGGTTGCGGCACGTAAAGAGGAAGAACGGAAAAGGGAGATGAGGAAGATAGCAACATTAAAGGTAGGTGGTCAAGGCAGCAAGCGAGCAGAATCGTTAACATACAGGTGGCGAGCTGGCAGAAACATTAGCACACCGGGTGAAATGCTTAGCGGTATTTCGTCTGCCGTTATGTTCTCAGTTCAAGTTCATCCTTTCATCCTTTCGGGGGTCGATAAATTAAGTACCAGTTATGCACTGGGGTCGATGTAATCGACTTAAATCCCTTTGTCTGTCCTTGTTTGTCCCCTCTATGTTTAGTCCCTTGTGGGCAATAAAGAAATAAGAATTTTGTCTGTTTTCACATTCTGAGTTCAAATTCTGCCGAGCTTGACTTTTGCTTTCATCCTTTTTGGTGGTGGTGGAGGTGGTGGGGGTTGATAAAATAATACCAGTTGAATACTGAGGTCAATGTAATTGACTTACACACTTCCCTGAAATTGCTGGCCTTGTGCTAAAATTTGAAATCAACATTAATGGTGGTTGGAGATGGGAGGCTTTGGGTGAGGGTGGGAAGCCTTGGGTGGAGGTGGGAAGCAGGAGGAATTGGGTGAAGGTGGGTGGCAGGAGGCATTGGGTGGAGGTGAGAGGCGTTGGGTGGATGTGGAAAGTGTTGATGGTGGTGGTACCTTGGTAGAAGCGAGCTTTGTCTTTGCAATCACCATCATCATCATTACAACTATCACCACTACTACTCTACTACAACACGCACTAACCACTCTAGTACAACACGTAGACCACTATACCTATCTACTACAGCACACACACACACACATACTATCACAACACATACACCATTCTACAACACACTCAGACTACTCTATTACAAGGTACATGTACACACGTGTGCCATTCTACTACAACACACACAACTTTTTCACAAGACACACACACATATCCACTACTCTACTCCACAATAAAACTGACAACTGTTAATCTTGTTACCGTTATTTTATGTTCTATCTGTAGGAAAAGCGCCGAGTTGCCATTAACAATGCTAAGAAACAATGGGATGTTATACAAGGAAGTTTGATGTCCCATGTTGGTAAAACTGGTAAAATACCTGAGCTGTATACTTCACATGTTGGTTCTTACCCCAATACCAGACGACCAAATGACACTGGAATCCCTCAGAATAAAGATGTCACCACAATATTCGATGATGTTTTTCATATATCAGGAAAGTATGTTTCCTTAGAAATTAAATGGCTTAACCCTTCAGCATTTAATCCGGCCATATCCAGCCCAAATATTCCACCTGTTTTATGTTAAAACTGTCTGTATCCAACCTCTTACACCTACCATACAATGTCATTTAAAAAATATATAGCCACATCATTTAAATTTTGAAGTTACAAAATAATATGTGATTAAATAAATTAGTTGATTAAATCAACTTAAGTATTTGACTAGTACCTTATAATGTTGATAAAGTCAATAATGTTCACAGTACTAATAGGTAATGAAATTGATTGAACTGTTAGTTTTGATTGCCATTGTTAGTGATATTGACTTTATAAATAGTAATATACTATCAACAATAATGTTGAATAATGTTAATAGTATTCGTTTAAGTAAATAATACTGATAATGTTTAGAAAGTCAATAATGTTGAAAATGCTGAGTGTGTTTAGAAAGTTGGTAATGTTAATAATATTCATAATGTTTATACCAAATTGTTAATGAATTTAAAATTTCTTCAGACTCGAAAAGTTGCTGAAATATCCTGCAGGTAGCCACAGTGTGCAATCAGATGTACCAAGTACAGCAACAGATGTACCAAGTACAGCAACAGATGTAACAAGTACGTCAATAGATGTACCTAGTGCATCAACAGATGTACCTAGTACACCTAATCTGAGTGATGAACAACAGGAAAGTGAAATACAAAAGAACTCTGGTTCCAAGACACACAATGAACAGTTGAAGTCAACAAAACAAACATTTATTTTTAGGTAAACATTTTGGTCTCAAATGTTTGGGGTAACTGATATATAACTGGATATCTAGACTCGGTGTCCAGATTTTGATAGAATAAAGAGACACAGTGTGTAAATGTTGACTGGATAGGTGGACACAGTGTGTAGATGTTGACTGGTTAGATAGACAGTGTGTAGATATTGAGTGGATAGTGTGTATAGATGCTGGCTGGTTAGACACTGTATGTAGATGTTCTTTTCTACTCTAGGCACAAGGCCCTAAATTTTGGGGGAAGGGGCCAGTCGATTAGATCAACCTCAGTACACAACTGGTACTTAATTTATCGACCCCGAAAGGATGAAAGACGAAGTCAAACTTGGTGGAATTTAACACAGTATGTAGATATAGACTGGAAAGAAAGACAGTTTGTAGTTATTGAGTGGATAGATAAGACTCAGTGTGACTAGATAGATGTGAGATTCTGGCAAGCTGGTTTCAACTCCAGGTTGTAGTTATTTCACTTCACATACATCAAAATGCACCTGAGAAAAATATTAATTTTTAGTTTTATTTAAAAGGTTTTTTGGTTTATTTTTTTCATTCCTACAAATTAAAAATCTTATATTTATTTATATTTAATTGCTTTCAGATCTCCCAGTAATATTGAAAACGATGAATGTGATTTAAACAACCTTGCTGAACTTGATGACAATTCTTTAGCCATGTATGGAATTGGTTCTCTGGAAGCTCTTGATAGGACTTATGGCATTCCAACTGCTGGAAGTGTTACTACCATTCTCTTCAATTTCATTGATTTTGATGAGATTGTTAAACATTTGCCCAAACTCAAATCTAGATTTCCTGGTCTTGTGGTAAGTTTATGCTTAATTATTTCTTGGATCAATCTGTACTGTCATAGACAATGTTGGGGGGAATTCAAGAGAAGCCTGGGTAATGCCTATGTTCTCAAGCAGCTTTATCTGGGCTCACAACATTTTCATTTTAATGTAAATCATTCATACTCCCTTCAGTCAATGCTTGTGAGTGATGTGGGGGAAAAAATACTATTCATCATCATCATTGTCGTTTAACGTCCGCTTTCCATGCTAGCATAGGTTGGACGATTTGACTGAGGACTGGTGGACCAGGAAGCAACACCAGGCTCCAATCTAATTTGGCAGAGTTTCTACAGTTGGATGCCCTTCCTAACGCCAACCACTCCGAGAGTGTAGTGGGTGCTTTTACGTGCCACCAGCACGAAGGTCAGTCAGGCGGTACTGGCGATGGCCACGCTCGAAATGGTATATTTTACGTGCCACCTGCACAGGAGCCAGTCCATCGGCACTGGCAACGACCTCGCCCGAATGTCTTTTCACGTGCCACTGGCCACTATTATTGTTTCATATTCAAATGATCAGGATCTTGCTGTAAACTTTGGCTTCCACACAATCAAGATCAACTGTTCAGCCATACTTTCAACTGAAATGCAAGCTGCTTAACATTATCATCATCTTAATGTCCATGCAGGTATGCATTGATGGATGCATCCTTGAATGTATGTGTCTTTATCTGTAAACAGCATTTCTATCTCCCTCCCTTCTTACAATGTTTTCTAAATTTATGGGCCTACCTTGTCTTCTTGCTCTCATCAGTTTTTCTATTTCTCACTAACTTATCTCTTCCTTCTCCCTCACCTTCCCCTTTGTCTTCTCTATTTCTTCTTCTCCCTCCATCTATCTGTCTCTCCCCTCCTTCTCTCTCACTTTATTTATCTTTCATCACCATTTAACATATCATTTCATTTCCCTTCAATGAAGATATCTGCTTGAAATGTCAGATTTTTCCTTCTTCCTCATAGCATAAAATATATTCCCCTGTTTCAGTGATTCATATTCTTGCCAATGCAGAATATCATATCCATATTTTCCAATGGAATCTACCACTTTACTAATTCTCCATTGCTAACTCTCACAACCAAGTTTTCAACTTCCTACCTATAGTGTTTAGTATTGAATGCCTGCAACATTCACAGTCTCACACAACTGAATGCTTTGGCAACAGTCCGAAGACTTGACCACATAGTCATTGATGAAGTAAACCCAGTCACCAAGTTCTCTTTGTGGCGATATTATTTATTATTCCGACTTGCTCATTTTTCTCTCAAGACAATCAACAATAAAGAGGTAAGAACTTCAATTTCTCTACTTTAATTTTAATCTTTAAATATGGAAATTTGCAGTTTTAGTAATCTTTTTGGAAAATATGGAAATTTGCAGTTTAAGTATCCAGAAAATCACCACCACCATCATCATTATTTAACATCTGTTTTCCATGCTGGCATGGGTTAGACCAGGGGTTTTCAGACTGTGGTCCGCGGACCACAGGGGGCCCGCAAGGGCAAGACAGGGGGTCCATGGACAGCAAATACTTTTTATGGGCAATTTGATTTTATATATGTTTTTTAATCGAAATCTTTTAATTGACAATAAACCTATTAGTTAAATACTGTTAAATAAATAAATGTAAAAATATATGTTATTTTAAGCAAATATTTATGTATAAATTTCATAAGCATTTATAAGGGGGTCCCTAAGGTAAAGCCTGAAATATAAAGGGGTCCGCAAGTCAAAAAGTTTGAAAACCCCTGGGTTAGACAGTTTGACAGAAGCTAGCAAGGCCAGGTGATACACCAAGTTTCATAGTCTGTTTAGGCTGGGTTTCTACAGCTGGCTGCCCTTCCTAGCACAAACCACTTTACAGAGTGTACTGGGTGCTTTTTATGTGGCACCATCACCAGTGCTTTTTACGTGACACCAGTACTAGTGCATTTTATGTAGCACAATCATCAGTGCTTTTTACATGGCACCAGCAATGTAAAAATAATGGAACAAATTCAACAAAAATTCACTTTAGCTGGTGACTGTCTCAGACTTGGAAATAGAATGAAACTGAAAAAATCTTTTTGTTTTTTTCAAAATGAAATATATTGAATGCTTATTAGAGAGGGTATTAGACATGGTATTTAACAAGGAACTGTTTACTATCATTGAAAAAAATCATATTACTGAAAACAGAATGCTATACTATAAGAAAAAAGAAAAAAAAAACATCATCTCAGAAATGCAATTATGATGCTATGGAGCCTGCAAGCTTAATCCCTTGTTTTAACAGGGAAAGTGGGCTTAAAGACAATTCTTGCAAAAGGTAATATTGTCTATTTTAATTAGCAATGACCTTCAATAGTTGAAGAATGTAGAGTCATTAGAATATTTGATAAAATACCTTGCTATATTTGGTCCAACTCTCTGCTCCTTAAGTTTGGATCTCAACACCCAAGGTCATCCTTTTTGGGTCAAATAACAGAAGTATCAATCGAGGATGGTAGTGGTGGAAATGGACTGTTGGGGTTGGGGTGGCATAGGGATAGACTGGATGCCTTGTGGTATCTGTTTTAGTCCTTTTTGTTTCCAACAGCAATGCTTAAGACTTCAGTGGTGCCACACTGTATGTGCCTTAAAGCAGGGACCTTTCTTTAGGACAACATACATGAGGTGGAGAGGGAAAATTTGCAAGCAAAAGTAACTGCCAATACTCTACAAAAACAAATATGCAGGGTTGTGCAGATAAGTGTTCAACTTTAACCAGTGGTAGCCTCTAGAATAACCATCAACAGGTGACATTGTCTATAATAACAGTATAACGACCATCAACTGGTGACATTGTTCTCATTAATTCTATAATGACTATCAACAGGTGACAGCAACTGATATTGTCCATGCAGAACATTTATTTGGTACTTTCTCACACCTGATGACCACGTATCTGACTTCAGCTCAACTCATCACTTTGGTCAGTGAAACAAAGTAAGTTCTCAACATTTATCTCTTTCCAATTTTAATTCTGTTCTTATTAACTTTGAAATATTTAACTCTTTACACACACAAATGGCTGAACTCGGACCATAGTTACTTTGTTGTGTCCCTAGCAGATCTGCCTCAGTCTCTATTTTAACCCTTTAACATTCAGATTTCTTTGTGAAATGCATTGCTTATTTATTCACGTTGTTTTGAATTAATCACACATTATGTTGTAGCTTCAAGATTTCAATGGTGTGTTTGTCTATTTTAGAATGACATTGTCGGGTAGGAGTGAAAGGTTGGATTGGGTTGGTTTTAAAATAAAACAGGTAGAATATGTGGGTTGTAAATATCTGGATTATATACCAAAGGGTTAAAGACAGCCACTTCCAACACCTGCATCATCATCATGATTTAATGACCATGTTCCATGCTGGCTTGGGTTGGACCATATGTAAACCTCATTATCATCATTTAACATCCATTGTCCATGCTGGCATGGGTTGGACGGTTTGACCAGCTGAGGGGCTGCACAGACTCCAGTCTGATTTGGTATTGTTTCTATGGCTAGATGCCCTTCCTAACACCAACCACTCTGAGAGTATAATGGGGGGCTTTCACATGCCACTGGCACAGGTGTCAGTTGTATGACTCCAGTATATGCCATGACCATGATTTCACTTGGCTTGATGGGTCTTATACTCCAGTATGGTATGTTGCCGAAGGTCTCAGTCATTTGTCATTGCCTCTGTGAGTACTAAAACAATAATATAAGAGAGAAAAGATAGACATCATACCAACAGCATGGGACTCTCAAATAGCCTTCCTAATCTTTGATCTGCTGCCCGGTTATAGAAACTTGCTTGGCTCTAATGAATCACCATCAAATGACTTTTTTTTTCTTATCCAGGAAAAAGCAAATTTTAGCAACTTTAGAAGAGAGAAACAAAAAAGCAACTGACACTAAATTCTTTGATAAAAGTCAAGAGGAATTAGCTGGGCGTTCTATATTGGTTTACCCTGGCTCATCTCGGCAACAGGTAAGCTTATTAAAGAAGACAAGAAGGTTAATGATGTGGTTGATAAAGATACAGCTAGCTGTTACTTGCAAGTGGATATTGCTTAGCAATGTGTATCATGCTTTTGTTTCAAGTGTTTGTGTAATCGTGAGTAGACTTAGGCACCCTCATCCTTGAATCAGAGCAATATCCAAGATGTAACAGCTTCACTAGCAACTGACTCCTACTTATTTACAGCCAAGTAGACTGGAGTAACGTGAAATGAACGGCTTTGACTGGTCCATGGATTGAACCCACAAACTTAGGATCAGAAACACTGTATCCATCAGGCCACATGCTTTCACTGTGTAGTTGACAGACAATATAGATATTACATTAAACATAATGCTTTTTTTAAAAAAATCATTTGATAAAAATAGAACTAATTTAGATTAATTAAATCAGTTATGTGAAGGTGCATGGCCTAGTGGTTAGGCGTGTTGCTCTCATGTTCATGGTTTCAATTCCCAGACTGGCTGCGTGTTGTGTTCTTCAGCAAAACAATTTTATGTTGCTCAGTCCTCCTTTTGATTGTGGGTAATGTTGGCCTGCTTGCCTAGCCTGAGGGGTGGCATCATTCAAAAGCTAAAAATGATGTGATGGTGCATTGTGACCTGCAAAGATTAACATTTTATAGTCTGGTCAATCACGTGATCATGTGAAATCAGTTATGTCTTTCCCTCATCATAGATTAGAGATAATCTCTCGAACTGTAGTTGATTTATTGCTGGGGGTCTCATAAATACCACAGACTCCATAAATGTGGCTTCAAATTTTTGCACAAGGCCAACAATTTCAGAAGAAGGGCATAAGTCGTTTATATCAACTCCAGTATGCAACTGGTTCTTATTTTATGTTCCTAACACTAACTGAATGATGACTAAGTTGTTTCACTAAATTCTTTGTTATATTTAAAGTAATTGAAAGAAACACAGAGCACCTCAAAATAAATACAGTAATGAAGGGGTTAAAGCCTCTATTGGTAAAGTCAATCACAGCAACTGACAAATAAATGGAACTAGGTTAGTTTTGACAGTGAGGGTTCAGTTGTTTGATCAACATTGGGTCCCTGCTCATTGAATTAATATCAAAGTAACTGAGTATTCCATGGATACTTTTACCACCCTTAATGTGATCCTTAGCTGGAATCAGCACAACTGTGTAACAAGGCTGGACCTTCAAAAGCACTGTCTTAACATTCACTTTCCCCATATTTGCATAGGTCATACAGCATCTGTGTAAGCAGGTTTTCTACAACTGGATGCTCTTCGTGCTTCATCATCATCATCCAAGGTAATATTTCCCCATGACTGAATGTTTTCATAGAAGATTGGAAATGGCACCTCTTGTATAACAGTGACACTTATTTACAACTATCAGGCATTGTCAAGATGAAGAGGCATTTAATCATTTACAGATGCACTCCAACTTCTGACTTAGACATGCTGTCGCATCTCAGTCTTTTCTGTTGAAACTAGTCAAACGGTATCTGTTCCTTGAAGCTAGCTGGTCTTATGCCTCTTCTTCTCAGGTACCCCTCACCCAGTTCTCCTTCCACCTCTTGTTGCCTCCACTCATCCAACCCCTTTAGTCACTATACCTAATCCTACTTCCCCAAAACATCCATCCAGCTAAAATCTTCTTCCTGAAGATATTGACCTGCACTGGTATAAATGAAACATTAAAGTGTCAAAATCTCACCAGTCTTGGGTGAACCAACAAAGGCTAAGGGGATTGAACCTTTCTCCAAGCTCAGCAAAAAAAAAAAAAAGAAAAAGAAAAGGGGGCATGTGCCTGTCTGATCCCCAACGCTGCTTGACAACCAGTGCTGATGTGTTTACATCCCTGTAACTTAATGTTTCGGCAAAAGACAAATAGATCGTGCAGGTGACACGTAAAAGCACCCACTACACTCTCTGAGTGGTTGGCGTTAGGAAGGGCATCCAGCTGTAGAAACTCTGCCAAATCAGACTGGAGCCTGGTGTTGCCATCCGGTTTCACCAGTCCTCAGTCAAATCGTCCAACCCATGCTAGCATGGAAAGCGGACGTTAAACGATGATGATGATGACCACTCTTCTAACAGAATACTGGGGCCCAATTCATTCAATTAAAAAGCAAGGCAGTGCCACAATCTAATGGCTGAGACAAGAAAAAGAAAACATCCATGTATATAATAAAAAAATATTAACATCATCATCATCATCAAACGTCTGCTTTCCATGCTAGCATGGGCCTGACGATTTGACTGAGGACTGGTGAAACCAGATGGCTATCTGATTTGGAGCCTGGTGTAGTCATAAATCGTCCAACCCATGCTAGCATGGAAAGCGGACGTTAAATGATTATTATGATGATGTAAATAAGTTATTATATATATAACATCGTATATATTTTTTCTTTACTCAGAAGTCAAAGATCTGCAAGAAACTAGCCAAAGAGTACGTGTCTGAAATTGTAAGGAATGTGTTACATGCAGAGAAGAAACGAAGTGAAGTGTCTCGGATATGGCCGGAATTATTTGAAGATTTTTTACTGAATATTCTCTCAGACATGGATGATACTAACACCTATATAAAGAATTGGTTTGATAAACTAGAAAAATCATAAAATATATATCATCACTGAAGACTATGTTGTTGGATTGAGTTATTCCAGTTGTTATTTCAAATAATGTTACCGGACTGTGTGGTAATAAGCTTGCATCCCAACCACATGATTTTGAGTTCAGTCCCAGTGGATGGCACTTTGGGCAAGTGTGTTCTGACAAAGTAGATGGAAACTGAAAGAAGCCTGTCATGTAAGTGTATGTATATGTTGGTACGACGTCGAGGGTTCCAGTTGATCCAATCAACAGAACAGCCTGCTCATGAAATTAACGTGCAAGTGGCTGAGCACTCCACAGACACATGTACCCATAACATAGTTCTCGGGGGTATTCAGCATGACACGGCTGGCCCCTTTGAATTACAGGCACAATAGAAACAGGAAGAGTGAGAGTAAGTTGTGGCGAAAGAGTACAGGAGGGTTCGCCACCATCCCCTGCCGGAGCCTCGTGGAGCTTTTAGGTGTTTTCGCTCAATAAACACTCACAACGCCCGGTCTGGGGATCGAAACCGCGATCCTATGACCTCGAGTCCGCTGCCCTAACCACTGGGCAATTGCGCCTCCACTGTGTACCTTCCTACAAAATCCTAATAAGTAGGAAGGTAGATAAAACACAAACCCCTTCAGGTAGATGGCCCTGCTCAGTATGTAGAAAAGGAGTAGGTAGTAACTCTATAAGATGTACCCGGTGCAAGCTATGGACACATAAGAGGTGCAGCAACATCAAAGGCAGGTTAACTAGCAAGTTAGTTTTTGTTTGTGGCAGATGTTCAGGTGCAATAAAGACTGCAAACAAACAGGAAACAACTTCTATCTCATTCCAGGGTGAAAAACTAGAGGTAGTCGATAGCTTCCGCTATCTGGGCGACCAAGTTAGTAGTGGGGGTGGGTGCGCTGAAAGTGTAGCTGCTAGAATAAGAATAGCCTGGGCAAAGTTTAGAGAGCTCTTACCCCTGCTGGCGACAAAGGGACTCTCACTCAGAGTAAAAGGCAGACTGTATGACGCATGCGTACGAACAACCATGCTACATGGCAGTGAAACATGGGCTGTAACTGCTGAGGACATACGTAAGCTCGCAAGGAATGAAGCCAGTATGCTCCGTTGGATGTGTAATGTCAATGTGAATACCCGTCAGAGTGTAAGTATCTTGAGAGAAAAGCTGAACATTAGAAGCATCAGTTGTGGCGTGCAAGAGAGACGATTGCGCTGGTATGGACATGTGGTGAGAATGGAGGAGGATAGCTGCGTGAAAAAGTGCCACACCCTAACAGTTGAGGGAACCCGTGGAAGAGGTAGGCCCAGGAAGACCTGGGCTGAGGTGGTGAGGCAAGACCTTCGTACATTGGGCCTCACCGAGGCGATGACTACGGACCGAGACCTTTGGAAATGGGCTGTGCGTGAGAAGACCCGGCAAGCCAAGTAAGATCGTTGCCAGTGCCCCTGGACTGGTTCTTGTGCGGGTGGCACATGAGATGCACCATTTTGAGCGTGGCCGTTGCCAGTACCGCCTGACTGGCTCCTGTAGGATTTTCGAGCGAGATCGTTGCCAGTGCCCCTGGACTGGCTTGTGCGGGTGGCACATAAAAGACACCATTTCGAGCGTGGCCGTTTTCGTGCGGGTGACACGTAAAAGCACCCACTACACTCTCTGAGTGGTTGGCGTTAGGAAGGGCATCCAGCTGTAGAAACTCTGCCAAATCAGACTGGAGCCTGGTGTTGCCATCCGGTTTCACCAGTCCTCAGTCAAATCGTCCAACCCATGCTAGCATGGAAAGCGGACGTTAAACGATGATGATGATGATGATGATGTATGTATATAAATGTGTGTTTTTGTGCCTGTCTCCTGCCACCGCTTCTTGACAACCAGTGTTGGTGTGTTTATGTCCGTGACAAGAAGGTTCAGCAAAAGAGACCGATAGAATAAGTATGAGACTCAAAAGAAAGGGGGAAAAAAAAAAAAAAAAAAAAAGGTACATCTGACTAAAAATTCGTGAAGGTGATGTCCCAATATAGCCACAGCCCAATGATAGGAAAAAAAAAAGAAAAGAAAAAATACTGTCATCTGCATTACAGCTGGCTGATAAAGAACATCAAATCTATTTTACACATTTGGAAGGTGTGTATTTGTAAATTGATAAGCATGTCTGAAAGTCAGTATCTGCAACTGAAACAGCATGAAATTAAAATAGCCATCAGTGTACCATACCATATATTTATACCACTGAAAGGTATGTGGTTTTTACCTGAGAGAACATATCTTCCAAGCCATGTCATCAACATCATTTAACATCCATTTTCCATGCTGGCATGTGTTGGATGATTTGATGAGCTACAACAGGCTCCAGTTGTCTTTTTTGGCATGGTCTCTATGACTGGATGACCTTCCTAATGACAACCACTCTCCAGAGTTTATTGAGTGCGCACATGTGCTGACACTGTATAGAAGCAGACTGAACATCAGAAGCCCAAGAAGGTTGATATATAAATCATAACTGAGATGATGTTTGTCTCCCAAATTTTCTTAAAATTACATCTATGAAAAGATTTTCTCAGGCAAAAAACCACAGTCTCATGCCTTCCAATGATGTATGTACATTAGGTATGGTACACAGATGTCTATCACAAGCATGTTTGTTTCGTTGTAGGATTGAATTCTGCTTAAGTAACTGTTTGTTTGGGCATGTCATACATAAAGATTGTGTATAACTAATGAAGACACAACGATCTCTAATATTCGTGCCATGATATACAATGTCCCTAGTCCACTTTGCAAAGTTGTTGGTACTTATTTACAAGTATATACGGTATTGTAAATGTACATGGCTCAGAATGTGGTTTTAGGTTCAGTCCCACTGCATGGCACTTTAGGTAAAACTTCTACTGTAGTCTCAGCTTGCCACATAACACAAACATGTATAAATGTACGAATGCTTACATCACCTGCACTTTGAATGAATAAAGTACCAAGCTAGAAGCATTGAAGTTTGTTGTCCCCCTCTCAACAAACTGTCCAAGGATTGTGTGCTGTCGAAAAAGTGCAGAATAAAAGATTCCTTACTTGAAAAACAGGATGAAAGGCAAAGTCTGTTTCAACAGGGTTGGTGACAGGAAGAACATCCACCAGTAAAACAATGCTTCAATAATATACATTCATCTAAATCAGTGATTCTTAACCATTTTTTGTCTATGGACTCCTTTTGATTTGTATTTTACTCTATTTCATCTCCATAGCAATTCACAGTATATAAAAAAAACACTTTTATATTAATAATAGTATAAAAACATTAAAATATTTTGTGTACTGTAGAAGTATATTCAATTTATTGCAGATAAATTTTAAAATCTTATATGGACCTCAGTTGAAAAACTACTGATCTAAATAATGGTAATGAACAAACAAGTGAAAACAGATTTCATTTAGATGATGTGTGAGATGCAAGGAAGACAAATCACAGTCGGAAGTTATTTTCATTTATTAATAAACGTCTGTACATACATCTAAGACGAAGGTTTTAACATGAGGCAGCCCAATGATAACTAATGATGTAACCAAAATTTCCTCCATTTCACTTTCCTAAAAACCCATCAGCCCTTAAGGAGAGAAGCCAGAAAGGAAATCAGTTACAACAGCTTTTAATTTGGTATCACTTTCAGGTGTGATTTGACCATCTTCACGGATCTGCTTCAAGAGCTCCTGTTGGGTAGCTTGCACATGCTTAGAGAACTGGCTCTCAAAAAGGGTAATCTTAGATGGCTCCAACTTGTCCAAATAACCTCTCACACCAGCATAAATGGTTGCAACCTGTTCTTCAATAGCCATAGGACCTTCACAAAAGAAAGAGAAAAGGGGGGAAAAAAAACAATGTAATGTTAATGTGTGATGAGATTTGAAGATTTGAAACCTAATATTAAGTTGTAAACTGAGATTTACTTACAATACTGGCCTTGTTTGAGTAACTCTGTCAACCTGACACCCCTGTTCAAAAGGTTTTGAGTAGACTGGTCTAAATCAGATCCAAACTGAGCGAAAGCTTCAACTTCACGATACTGAGCCAACTCGAGTTTCATAGAGCCAGCCACCTGCACAAAAATTTACAAATTGAAGCAACAGTTAATTAGTTCAATAACACGATCAAAATCTCAGAGAAGCAAGGCAATGCATGATTAATTCAAAACAATGTGAACAGATAACCATTACATTTGGCAGGATAATCTGAACGCTAAAGAGTTAAAACATGAGAGTAGCTGTACCTAGATATAAGCTATGAAAAGTCTGCAAACAAGCCTCACCTGTTTCATGGCTTTGGTCTGAGCAGCAGAGCCGACACGACTCACAGACAAACCTACATTGATAGCAGGTCTGATACCTTTGTAGAACAATTCAGTTTCCAAGAAGATCTGTCCATCGGTAATAGAGATGACATTAGTTGGAATATAGGCAGACACATCACCAGCCTGGGTCTCAATGACTGGCAGAGCAGTGAGGGAGCCACCACCATGGTCTTGGTTCAGTTTAGCAGCTCTTTCCAACAATCTAGAGTGAAGGTAGAATACATCACCAGGATAAGCTTCACGTCCGGGGGGACGACGCAGCAACAGAGACATCTGACGGTAGGCAACAGCCTGAAAAAATAAACAAACAAAACATTGTTAATTGATCTTACCAATATTTGTAGTTTATAGACATAATATGAAACAATCCAGAAGAAACAAACCAACAGAGTTGTTGAATAGAATGGTTCACATTATTCCGAGTCTCTGTGCTCAAAGTTCAACCTTTACTTTTCATCCTTTCAGGGATTGGAAAAAAAGAACACCCCCACCCAACCAGGATAATTCAACTGTAAGAATGTTGGTTTCTGTCCCTGTTCTCTTGAGTGTTCCGAGTTTAAATCCTGCCTCCATAGTCTACCTGGGGTGGTGTGGAAGTATGTGACTTAGTGGTTAAGGTGTCGGACTCACGATCGTAAGATTGTGGTTTTGATTCCTGGACTGGGCGACGCGTTGTGTTCTTGAGCAAAACACTTCATTTCACGTTGCTCCAGTTCACTCAGCTGGCAAAAATGAGTAACCCTGCAACGAACCAGCATCCTGTCCAGGTGGGGAATATATATGCCATGGAAACCAGCCCTTATGAGTCGGTATGACTCGAGAAGGTAACTTTACCTTTGCCTATGTGGGTGGTACAATCAATTAGCTGCCCACCTTATCACAACCCAACACCGGGTGCCATTAGTAATCCCCAAGGTCACTGGTTTGAAGAATTTCCTCTCTCCTTCCTTTCCCATCAGTCTCAGAGGCTAAAGGGTCATGGGGTCACTGCCCTTACCTCTTTAAGGAGAGGTAAAAAACAGAAAATGCCCTTTTGTAGACATTATTCCATCCGAGTTCAACTAGGCTTGGAAACTTTTCAGTGTTGTACATTAAGGATTGAACTAGAGAACACAAAGATCTGAACTTCCAGTTTTGCCAGCCACTGAAAGGAAATGAAAAACAAGTTAAGAAAAAAAAGGGTTGTATAAGTTACCTGTTTGGAAAGATCATCATAAATGATGAGAGCATGGGATCCATTGTCTCTGAAGTATTCTCCCATGGCACAGCCAGAGTAAGGAGCCAGATACTGCAATGGAGCAGCATCAGAGGCTGTGGCACTCACAACAATTGTATATTTCATAGCATCTTAGGAGGTGAAAGAGAGAGAGAGAGAGGAAAAAAAAAATGAGCTTCAATGTCTCAAGCACCATTTGTTTTAAAATTTTAAAATAAAAAATAACAAAAAGCAGTACTTAAAAGAAGTGCAGATATTTACCGGCATCTGTCAGTCGCTTGACAATCTGAGCTACAGTGGATCTTTTCTGGCCAATAGCAACGTAGATACAGTAAAGTTTCTTGGACTCGTCAGTGCCCTCGTTGAAACGCTTCTGGTTGATGATGGTGTCAATAGCAATGGCAGTTTTGCTGGAAGTAGAACAACGAACTTCACTTAGACTGCTGAACAATTCTGCAGGGAGATCAATCGACAGGCAGGAAGCTACATTATTAAATTGTGCTAACAGGAATCAGAATGTGCATCTAACACGGAACTTACCCAGTCTGCCTGTCACCAATGATCAACTCTCGCTGACCTCGGCCAATAGGGACCAAGCTATCAACAGCTTTGATGCCAGTTTGCATGGGCTCGCGTACAGATATCCTAGGAATGATACCTGGGGCTTTTATACCGACACGAGCACGCTTAGGAGCAGCCAAATTGCCCTGGAAATTTTAAAAGGGATGTATTAGATATAATCAAATAAAATGATAGCGGTCTTCAAATCTTAACATTAGACACAAATGTTAATGTCTACTATTAGTATTATTAATGGCTATACAGTAATTCCTCGACAATCGCAGGTGTTATGTTCCAATCCCCACCCAATCTGCGAAGTAGAAACAGTACTGTATATTTTTTTTAAATTTTTATAATTTGTATATATTTATTTTATCATAAATGCAAAACAGCACCACACACTTTCCTCCCGAGTTTCATTTTCTCAACTACAGTACGCTACATATTTTTTTTTAATATATTTTAATTAACGTGTTATACAGAGCAGTACTGTACTGCATTTTTATGTATCAATTTTTAGGCATAAAAATGCTTATTTTACCACAGAAACCCCGTGATATAAATTTGCATATATTACCCAGAAAAATCTGCGCAATAGGTGAATCGTAATATGGTGAGTGATTACTGTATATCAAATAGAAAATAAATGAGACACTGACCTTTCCATCAATGACGTTACCCAAAGCATCAACAACACGACTAAGAAGCTCTGGTCCAACAGGAACATCGACAATGGCTCCAGTTCTTTTCACAATGTCACCTTCTTTAATCAGTTTGTCGTTACCAAAGACGACAACACCAACGTTATCAGGTTCCAAGTTAAGAGCCATACCCTAAATCAAATTTAAAAACAAAAAGTTAAAAGAGAAATTATTTATCACAATTCTGTTTCATGGCTAATTAATGACATTTAAGATAATTAGGAGAAAACTCATTCACTTATTTTACTGTCTAGTTAACATTGGATAATCTTCATTATTGTTTACCATCCGCTTTCCATGCTGGCATGGGCTGGACGGTTTGACATGGAGCTGTCCACACTTCGACTGTCTGTTGTGGAATGGTTTCTATGGCTGGCTGCCCTTCTTAATGCCAGCCACTTAACAGTGTGTTAGGTGCCTTTTAAGTAGCACTGGCACCTGAGAGGACAAGCTTGTATGTGTGGTAGACAGTGATTTTATTTAGCTTGATGTGTCTTATCAAGTACAACAAATTGCCACATCTCTCAGTTCTTTGTCATTTCCTTAGTGAGGCCCAGCATCTGAAGATCCGGTCACACAACTTTGTCCCACATCTTCATGGGTCTACCCCCTTCCACAATTAGAGCTTGGTACTATAATTCGGTTGAAGAGGGTCTGAGATATTAAATTTTAAGTTCACTGAGAGGAATAACTGAAGCAAGGGGGTAAGATAAAATCTAAGCTCTGGCAGCAAATATTTTAGCTCTCTGGAGCCATAACACATCAGGAAAATACTAACTTCGTATACGAGATGGATCTCACCAATTAAATACAATTAGTGATGGAATAACAAAGCTATTTGGCCTACATATTTTTATGTAGTATAAATATGCGGAATATCATATTTAGACAGAAATATAGTAAACATTAATGGAGACTCAAACATTTTAAAACTGTTAAAAAAAAAAAAATGACTGAAACAAGTAAAATAACTGATAGGTATTCCTTATTATATTACTGGTACATCTAGTCCTAACAAGCATCCAAGCCTCTATGGTTTACAGACTGGATACGAGTGATTCCTTTGTTCCCCCCCACAAAATCATCATCAATAATAATAGAAATGGAAATATACCTTAAGGCCACTGGAGAACTCTACCATCTCCTCAGCCTGGATATTCTTCAGTCCATAGACACGGGCGATACCATCACCAATTGATAAGACTTTGCCAGTTTCTTCAAGGTCTGCTTTGGCAGATTGACCAAGGATTCTCTCTTCAAGGATTGAAGAGACCTCAGCACCTATAACGAATTAGACACACCACCAGTGAATGAAACATTTCAATAGAAATTATCAGCAGAATGTAAAAAAAAAAAAATAATAATGTAATGGGTCTAATGAATAATGAAAAATATTTTAATTGAATTCTGTTGATGAAATGAGTGAGTTCAAGTTGGCTAGATGAGACTAAAGTAGCATTACCAAATATTTAAACCATTAGTATTCAGATTATTGTCAAATGTAATGCTTATTTATTCATAGTTTTGAATTAATCATGTATCATCTTGTAGCTTTCAGATTTTGATGATGAGATTATTCATTTTCAGAATGACATTTGAGGACAGGTGTAAGAGACCTGACCTGACCAGTTGTAACATAAAAGGCACAAAATATTTCAGCAAGACATGGGTGGTTTAAACACTGAAGGGTTAATAATATTTTCTGATTTAGCCACAAAGCTAACAATTTTGAGAGGAGCAGAACATGACAATGATCCCAGTACTAGACTGTTTTTATCAACCATGGACAGATAAAAGGCTAAGTTGACCTTGACAGGATTTGAACTCCAGATGTAAAAAGCTGGAAGAAATACTGCAAAACATTCTCTCTCCACCCCCAACGCTAATGATTCTGCCAGCCCATCACCATAACTATGTATTTAATTACCAGACACTTCTATTTTACATGAAACATTCCTGAATTTTCAAACGAAATTTTTTTTTGCAATATGTAGCACTGAAGCAGAAATAGATTCCAGTGACATGAAGAGGGTTAGAAATAGAACACTTCCAACAGCATTCCTACATGGACACCTTCATGTCTATTTTTTGACTTGCCACTAATCACCTGACAGATTAATAATAAAACAAAGACAGACTTCAAGCTCCGATGACTGCTAAAATATGAACATTTCCCACAAAAGTTTAGGGAAAAGGATGTCATAATGCTGCAGGGTTGCAATGGATCAATGCCTTTAATCTGACATTCAAAGGATAAATCCAAAATTGGAAGATTAAGCAGTTTGAATTCATCAAAATATTACTTTTGAGTTAACAGTCAGCACCTTAAATATGAGAGTAAATCATTATCCTTACCAACAGAATCCTGCATAATTCTGTGACCAAAGTAATTAGTTCCATTATGAAGGACTTTAAATCTCATAGCCATGTCTTCAATATATCTTTAGATAATTATTTTCACAATACTTTATCAACCTCCAGCATTCACAGGGTTGTAGCTATACATCCTGTGATGCCATGTTTGGCTTAATTAACCATACCCATGTAAGACATGGGCAACCTCCCCTGAGGAGTAGGCTGGTCCCTCATCAGGTGGATTGCATTATTAAAAAAAAACTCAAGGTAATTTATTGTTAGGTGTACCATTCAGAAAGTCTTGTGGGATACAATTTGTCCACGACTACCCTATAACATAAACCATCATCAAGAAAGGACCAACTCCTTTTGGCATAGGTCAAGGGGTTATTAACACTTACCAGCAGCCCTAGAGGGTGTGGTGGCAGAGAATTTCCTGATCGCAATAGTGCCAGCTCCAAGGGCATTGGTGCAGACCTACAAGGATGAACAAATTCAATCAATGTATTACAAAAACTAGAAACAAAAAACATTCTAACATTTTATATAACATGATTTTGGTTGAGTCCCACCCAATGCACAGCAAAAAGTGAGAGAATTTGGAAACCAAAAAGAAGCTAGTTGAATATGTATAAATGCTGTCTGCATGTATGTGTTTACATCTGTGACTGTTTATTTGAAAGTCATGATGTTTAACTGGTGATGTTATTTGTACTTGTACTGATAATAAATTGTTTGTTCACTCTATGATACGGAATAAGAGAACTCTTACTTTAAAAACAAGGGTCAATGCTAGGAAGGACATTTGGCTGTAAAACAATACATTAATAATGTATCCCTCCAACGCATGACAGCATCAAAGAAAAAGAACATAAAGAGGAACAATTGTTTAAGACAACATTAATAATGGCATGGATTAAATGAAAGATTAAACATTTTGGTGCCAGAGTACAGTTGAGTATATTGACTCCGAATTTAATTGCCTTTCACTTTTTTAGAATCAATTAAAATGTACCAAAGTCAATCTTGATGGGGATTTGAACTCAGAATGTGAAGTAATTTAAATGAATATAGCAAAGTATCTTGTCCACCTCTCTACCAATCGAATTGAAAACAAACACTGATTTTATGCATATAGAAGGATCTTGCCTGTAACATCAATATACACTCCCCTTGTAGCAAACAGTCAAAATATTGAATTAATGTTTTAGCAACACCTTCATTGTGTATAGATTCAGGTGAATTACCACACTGTATCGTATAACTGTTGTTTTATCAGAAATATACAAAGGTTAAAGTGACCTTTAAACGCTAGAACAACAGAGAGAGAAGTACTTGACACTCACCAAACACCTACAAACATGGGAAAATATATACGTTGTGTAAATTGAAACAATATTCAGCATAAAACTGAGGTGTATGTTGTGATGTTCATGCTGTCAAGGACATTAGTAACTTTAGTTTGCAGATTCAACGACCTGGGAGCAAACTCTGCTCGTTATTAAATATATTCTGATTTGTAAAATGACTAAGAAAGCAATCAACACCAGTAAGATAAATATTTACAATAGTGATATTTGAAAAGTAGCAAGGTCAAACAGTTGTTCAGTTAGTGGTCAGTCTTTTGGGGATCAAATGACTGAGAAATTGGGGACGTTTACATATAATCCCAAGGTGACATAATGGTCACCTTGGTAGTAGTAAGACATATACGATATGTCTTAAATACTCGTCAAAGTTACGAGTATAAGGAACCACAGATTTGTTGCAGTACATCACGTTAGATTATTAAATCTGAGTAAACCCTCATTTATAATTAACCCTGAAACACAAAAATGCCCTTGGCATATGCATGAACGCCACAGCTATCTCCATGTCAATGTTGACGGATCAACATGTCTAATAAAGAAAAATATCTGACTGCAGTAGCAAGCAACCAAGCATCCATCCACGCTGACAACGTTGCCGGTCATAACAACGAGGAGGAAAGGCCGTACGTGATAAACTCGATCTGCTATAAATATCAGAAAAGCTCACACCACATAACATAGCATTCCAAGGAGAAGACACATTAGATAAACTATACCCGAAAAATAGAATTAAAAAAAAAAAAAAAGTGAAGGTCACGTTTAGAATGTTTTGATCGTATGCTTGATCAGGGGCAGCCAGGCATCGTATAATGTATGCAGATATAAAGACAGAATCTGTAATGTGGTTTCGATCTGCAGGCGGTACAACTGCCACCAAGTTACTAATGTTATTAGTACTTATATATATATTGGAAGGTTTGGAGGTGATGTACAGGAATTATATTATAGAAAAAAATTAAGGTACTCAGAAATCTGGATGGTTGTACATTTGCAGATTTTTATTAATGTCACGTTTTATAAATCATATAAAGCGCTTTTCACCTAATCGTGTGCCCGTCTTCTTCAAATGAATGTTAAAAAAACGAGGACAAGTTTGAATGACACAGCAATGTCTTAGATAATGGATACATTTCTTGGGTTGTAGATAGATGGAAACTTTTTTTTAAGCGGTTTCATGAGTACAAATTAAAGTACTCACCTTGTTTCGAGGGAATATATTTATTATAATAATACAGTAGATAAATATAACACTTTATCCACGATTTCAAATTTTACACTAAAGCACAGCCTCCTTCAGATCGAAGTGCTTCGAGTTAAACTTCTGCTGTTGCTTCAATAAAGGCAGCAGAATAGAATTATAGAATATCGAATGTTGGCATCTTCCAGAGGTATTTTATATTATGCATTTATCTACATAACGATGTAAATTAATTATACACGCACATGGCGAAGGAACATATATGATGGGAGTTCGATGTAAGGAAGATTTTTATATTGATAATTGCATAAATGTAATTCCACTTCAATAAAAGCAAGTATTTATTTATGCACACGTAAATGTTATGTATTTATTAAAATAAAAGGTTGATTGTTTAATTTTTCCACCCTGACCTTCATGCAAGGTTAAAAAGAGGACGAATAGCCTCCATAAGAAAATCATTAATAAAAGGGGAGTGGATGTGATGGAAATTTTACAAGTTTAAGCTTAAAGAAGGAGCTATAAGCAATGAGAAGACTGATGTAGAAATAAATGAGTAATTGTAAAATGCGGAGGCTTTATAAAGAAATAAATGATGATTAAGCCACGAAAAAACGGATTTGGTGGAACTGGCTTTTCAGACCGACATATTACCGGTTTATATTGTCTTTACCAACGCTAAATTGAATATTATTAAAAGGTAATGTTAAAATAATTGTTAAGTATTTATTGCATCCATACCTTAGTGGCTGCCCTTGGAATATTCCTGGCTAGAGTGGCAGTAACCCGTGCAGCTAACATCTTGGAGAGACGAATGATGTCTGATAGAAGAATATGGCCGAACGGGAAAGATAGACCTAATGCATCATGGGAATGATATTTAGGTTAGCTAGGGCCGTGATTTTGTTTTTTGTTTTTTTTAGCACATTATTTAATTTTGATGAAATATCTTTATTTTAGTTAGTTAACTAATACCAATAATAATAATAATACTGATTTTTTCTAAAAATTCGATAGAAACGACGAAATCTTTGTTTCCGGAGAAGATCGTGAAGCAATGTAGTTGTCACGTGAGTATAAGAACGTCACAAAAGTCTGGCGAAAATCGTTTCATTCCTTTTCTGATCATCAGACATTGTCATCGATTATTTCATCCTCTCTCTCTCTATCTATCTCTCCACATAATAAGCACTAACATCTATCTAGTAGTAGTACTACTACTAGTACTGCTACTGTCTGACCATTACTTATTATTTCATTGCTGACTTTTCGCCAGTTGAAGAATGTCTTTAAGCACTAAAATGTCCAAGTGCTGTGTATTGATTCTCTGTTTGTTGTTTTGGGTAAGTTATTATTATTATGATTCCACTTCATTCGACAGCACCATTTATAATCATAAATCTGTTATTATTATATATCACTATTATTCAGAATGGCTATTTTAATATATATATATATATTCTTCTGTTATATCTTTTATCATATATTTGTTCTTTCTTCTCATTCTTCATGTAAACAACATTTTTCTTCTCTTGGTGATGCTTCTTTTATTTCAAAGGATTATTTGCTACACGCACATACAATACAGACATAGCTTCGTGTCTATCAGTGGTTCTCAACCATTTAAAATTTTTTTCTTAAATCTTTACCTATGAACCCTTTCTGATTCCTATTTTACTCAGGTGGGCCCCCACCACTTTACCCCATTTAAATAATCCCTATTTTTATAATTAAATATTAGGAATTGTAAAAAAAAAAAAAAAAGGTTGTCAAAATATTTTGTGTATTGTAGAAGCGTACAACCATATTATTGTAGAAATTTTAACAGCAAAATCTTATGTGGACCCCGACCCGCCAAGGGTCATATGTACCCTGGTTGAGCACCACTGATGTTATATAGGCCCTTACACTCGCATATTGAAACTCATACGCACATATATATGTACCTGTGTGTGTATATAAATATATAGTATTAGGGGAAAGAACCAAGGTACATGATCTCATCTTTTCCCTAATACTATATATTTATATATTTTATACTGTGAAACTTAATTTAATTTTAACTTTTAATAAATTGATTTTAATTGAGTTTTTACCTGTAATTTTGGATTTTATCCCTAATATATATATATATATATATATATATATATAGTCCCATTAGTTAACATTTACAATTTGAAACGTTCAGAAAAAGATAATGAAAAATATGGATAATTCAGCAGCTTATTTCAAAACATAGGCAAGGAAATAAAGTTTTATTAAAGCCATCAGAACACTTCATAGAAGTTGATTGATGGATCTCAACTTTAAATAGATACCGTCGTGGAAGTTGTAAAGGTAATTTATGTGCACCCTGTATGCATGTATGTATGTGTATGTATACACATACACATAGGTGTATATAATATAGTTTTAATATGTTGTAAGGAATCAATCCTTTCCAAGGTTTAACAATTCTCTCCTTCACACATACACACACACACACACGCTGTACTTCGTTGTCCAATGTCTGTAAAATTGGTGAGAATGACAGCGACTGTTTACATTCATTTCTGTTTATTTCTCTATAATTTTCCAAACTATGTCGTAATAATAATGATTGCCCAGCCTAATCTTTTCCTTTCTAAACCATTTTACCATTCTCGCTAACATTGTTTATCAAGAATTTATCAGATTATCTGACAGAATTTTCTTTCACATTTATTTAGGAATCTTCTTTTAAAGACGGACCACAGTGTAATTGCTATTGGCTTGGACTGTAACCATACTGGGGCACTATTTGTTTTTGTACAAAAGCCTAAATTAAATGAAAGCCAGCCAATGTGTATGATGGCATTATTTATTATGCTGTGGTTGATTTTAATTTTCATCCTTTTGAGGGCGATAAAATTAGTACCAGTTGAAAATTGGAGTTGATTTTATCAACTTCGCCCCTCCCCAAACCTGCTTGCCTTGTGCTAAAATTTGAAACTTGTTTATTGTGTGCATGTGGAGCATGTGGCTGTGTGGGTTGGCATGTTTTCGTGTCAAGTCACTGAATGGGAACATTTTTATGAGTTTATCATGTCTGTTTGGATGAATCATACTCACGTTGGTGTTGTGTACTTCCAAGTCAGCCTTGATTCAACTAAAGCCATTCCTGTCATGACCATCCCATTATATATATATATATATATATATATATATATATATATATATATATATTCACACTGACTACTTGATAAATTCTTATAAAGATTTTATTCTTACATTTTATATATATATAATGTGTGCGTGCGCTTACATTGACCGATGTGTCCTATTTTAAAATAATAGGGTGTATTTTGAGGCTGATTTGGCTGCTATTTCTGTAGACGGTGGATGTTTGTACCTTTAAACATTTTGGCACATCTTCCATTGACATGCACACACACACACACACACACACACACACACACGTATATATTATTCGCGCACAGACGAAGTATATCTAAGCTTCCTATTTAATCCATATTAATTAACACCCAGTGTTATTCTATGAGTTACGATAAGAATATTATGGACACTTAAATTCAATAAAAACTCTTAATTGGCATCACGGTTTTATATTGTCATTTTCTCTTTCTTCCTTTATAAAAAAAGCTGAATTAGAAAAATTGTTATACAATATCCACCTGCCGATTACCCCCCTCCCATCGCCTCTTTTTTGGTGTTATATTAAACTAGCTTCAATGTTGTTGGAACCATAAAGAGACGAGATATCGCTTTTTGGTATATTCTGACAGGTGAGGGAGATGAGATTATGATAATTTTCTCCATCTACTGATAATGGCTTTGTCTTGTATTGACATTTAGTGTACATTAAAGAATCGTCTTTTTATTTGATCTAACTAGCGTTTTCTAAGTTAATTCTTCGTAATTCCTGAATCCAGACTTATTGAGTGAACTTGGACAGGTAATACATATGTTGGTCATACTGTAATAACGTCCAACGACTCAGGTGGGCTGGAATTATAATAGCTATTGCTGTTACATTGAAGTAACGTCAACATTCGGGATATATATATTATATAATATTTCTCAATCAGTCTGGTTTATATATATATATTATATAATCTTCCCCAGTCAGTCTGGATTTTATACATACATATATATATATATATATATATATATATATATAAAATCTTAGTCAGTCTGGACTGGAAAATTTAACATGTGTTTAATGAAGATTTATTGAAGTAAACAGAACTCTATTCTGTTGAATAATTTACCTCATCTACGCCCCAAAGAGTCGAGTGACCCAGCGATATTCACTGCATGTCACCCAACTCTGGCGAGAGAAGGAATCAGTGCTTGGTCGTATCCCGCTCGAAAATTGTACTTTAATAAAGCCATTGTTTGTTCTACAATATTGTGTGTGGATGAACGTTTGTGCAAAAGTAAATAATGTATGCATCGTTTTCGATCAAAATTAGCTTTTTGGAAGAAAATCCTGATAGCCACACAATCTCGTTTTTCCTCTTATAATTCCATTTGTGTGTAAGACAGTCGTAATACAAGTTCATTAGTGCATGTCAATTTCACTTACAACCCAAAGCTAATTCATAACCACGTCTCTCCATTTTCTCTCTCAAGACAACAATAATTTGATATAAATAAAAAAAATGTGGTTGATTAAAGAAGAGAAAACTGCAGTTTTACTCCGGCCTTCTGCAAGAAATATTCTGATTCACTCCAATCTTATGTTATTGTAACTATCTCTTCGCCATCCTATCGCAATGTGGATTAGGAAAGTTCTCATAGAGTACATAACTATTTAGTTGTCTTAGCTTTTTTTGTAAGCTTATGAACTTACTATTAATCTACTTTAATCCATAGCTTAGCAGATTTTCCCTTTGTCTCCCCCCCCCCCCGCCAGCTTTGTTATTTTGCACTCTAACCTCCCCGACCAAATCTGTTTAAATGTTTCGAACTGTGAACAGAATTTTTTTCCGAGATATAAACCATTTTTTTTTCATTAATACTTAAAATTATATTGAGTTACTTTCGACCCAAAGAAAACGTTCAGAAGAGTCACTGTTAAAATGTTTTTGGTAAACAAGTCTACTGTGCATATTTGTGTTTGCATATGTATTATATGAAAAGCATTGAGCTAAATAATTTTCGCACACAACTAATTTTAGCAATGCCAGTTTTACTTAGAACCAGGGCCTGATGTATGTATAAGCTAGGACCCAGCCCCGCCTCCTCAAGCATTGAAGTCTCCTAAAACTTGGAGTGAAAAATGTTTTTAAATCAAATGATTTATAATTTTTCTTATCCAGTAGAGTTTTTTAAATTATCGTGCCCTATTTTTAGTTTATTGATCCCGTTTATATTTAAAAAGCTATTAAGAATGATATACTTGTGATCCACCAAGGCCTTGGGTTTTGATTCAATAATTCTTACCACCCCCCCCTTTTTTTTTTTTGCTTATGGACTCCCCTTGATTCCTATTTTACTTGGGTGGACCCCCATAGCCATTTGATGTATTTTTATAATTCGCACAAAGTGCGACGGGCTGCGATTGTGGCTGTCAGGCACAGGTCCACAGGCTACGATTGTGGCCCAGATAGATGCATTTAATTTAAGGGGGTTTGTTTAGGTCTAATATCCAAACGCTCCGATACCCCCCCCCCCGAATGCAGGAGGACTAATAGTTCAACTTATGACTTTTCACATGATATAAAACTTGCCACCATTATATACTAAGATGTGGCGATCTTACGGTATGAGTCCTAAATATCGGCCTTTTCCATAAGAAGTGTCTTCGGCGATCTTTACCAAAGATCGGCCTTTTCCGTAACACGCGCATGATCTTCACTACGGGGTTAGGGTTTTAGTGTCAGGGTTAGATCGCCTAAGATGTTTTTTATGCGTGCATGGTAGTCTCATTTTTATAAAATGTCCTCAGCAGTCCATGCTATGTGGGTAATATGATGTTAGGAATAATATAGAAATTTAAAATATTTTGTGTATTGTTGAGGTGTAAGCAATTTATTGCACAGATTTTTAAAAAATCTTATATGGACTCCCAAAGGTCATATAGACCCCGGTTGAGAACCACTGCGTTAGCCAAGCAAATGAATATGGCAACATTGTCAGAAACTGTCAGTGTTGACAGACATTGAAGTTATAGAATATGGAAAATTTAAAAAAAAAAAAACGAATTAAGAAAATTGATATGAAATTATAAGCGTTCTTTATAATTTACGTTATATTCAACGTTGTAAACATGTATACAGCTGAAAATGACAGGCAAAGTCTAAGGGTCCCCACTGGGTTTAAATCCGGCCCTGCTTATAACATTAGCAATATTAAACTAACAACTAATATTGGTTTAAAATTTTGACGCAAGACCGGTAATTTTGGGGGAGGTCGCAAGTCGATTACATTGACTCCAGTGTTCAACTGGTACTCATTTTTAATCGACCCCTGAAGGAGTGAAAGGCGAAGTCAACCTCGGCGGAATTTGAACTCGGAACGTAAAGATGGACGAAATGCCGCTAAGCGTTTTGTCCAACGCGCTAACAATTGTACCAGCTCGCCGCCTTACTAACAATTCATATTAAAGGTGGGGCGAGTTGGCATTTCGTTTGTCCCGAGGTCGACTTCACCTTTTCGTGGGTCGATAAAATAAATACCAGTTGAGCACTGGGGTCGATGTAATCGACTTATCTCTTCCCCTGAAATTGCTGGCCTTGTTCCAATATTTGAAACCAATAGTGTTAGTTGCGTGCGTTAAGTCGGTCAATAAGTCTTTTTGTAGAATATAGGAACATGTTCGTGCATGTTTGCTGAGTGTATATGTATGCATGTATGTATGTATGTATTGTTCGTTAATGGGAAGGAAACATCTTTCGTTGTGACACTCAATACATAAGGTTACAAGAGTGTTGTGTTTTTTTTTAATACTCTCTGAAAGAACACATTACGACTGTTTGATAAAGTCGCTAGGTTGAAACAGCTGTAACGTACGTGGTCTCTTGAATGAAGAATAATTGTGTGTGTGTAAATAGAGGTGCAGGCATGGTTGTACAGTTAGGAAATTTGCTTTCCAATCACTTTCTTGGTGTTCAGTTCCACTGTGCAGCACCAAGTGTCTATTGTAGCACCCAAACTGTCTAATATCTTGTAAGTGATTTTAATAGACGAAAACTGGAAGAAACGCATCGTATGTGTGTGTTTACATTCGCGCTCTATGAAAATGGCTAAACTTGGAGCAGAGTTGTTGCTTCTCATGACAGCGAATGCTCCGCTTGCTTGAGATAAGATTCCTTACTTGAAAAACACGTAAGAGTTCACGATAGGAAGAGTATCCGGTTGTAAAACATTGCTTCCATAGTATATAACTTGTGCTAGTGAGGAAAAATGATTATACAGAAGTGTACATACGACCGACTTTGTTTCTTCATAGTCTTCAGAAAAATAGTTATCTTTTAATGAAAATTTCTGCAAATACCTTTTAGATGGCATAGATTTCGATTATATCGGAATTTAATGTGTAAAAAAATAATTGGTGGATGCACATATATACATACTGAAACATGTCATTTTTTTTTTTTTTTTTTTCCAAAATTCCAACCTTCCTTTTGTAGGTATATATGTGAATCAGTACGTATGTATGTGTGTGCCCATCAACTTTTTATTTATTTTTTCCACTTGTAATCTACACCATTTATTTTCCTCAAAGTATGAGAAAGCAAAGTTGTTGTACACACACACGTGTGGGGAAAACTGAGCAAGAGGTTCTTGGTGTACTCTACTTTAATTTCATGGTTGTGAAAGTTACTCTATAGGATAGATGGAGGTAATTGTCATTGTGTCTCTGTATTTGTGTCCTTCAGCAAGATACTCAATTCTCCTTATACTAAATTAGTCTATTATTAAAACTCTACAAGTTTGTATAGATACAGGAATCACACATGCACATTAAAAAAAAAACCCTTTCATTTGTGACTGTGTGGTAAGTAGTTTGCATCCCAACCACATGGTTTTGGATTCAATCCCACCGTGTGGCACCTTGAGCAAGTGTCTTCTGTAGCCTCAGCCCAACCAAAGCCTTGTAAGTGGATTTGGTAAATCAAAAGAAGCCCATTTGTGTGTGTGGTTGTCAAGTGGTAATGAGCGGGGCACAGACACAGACAGTGTCGGTGTGCTTATGTCCCTGTAACTTAGCAGTTCAGCAAAGGAGACAAGGAGACTGATAGAATAAGTATGAAACTTAAATTAAAAAAAAAATGTACTGGGGCTGTTTCATTTGACTGAAAATTCTTCAAGGTAGTGCCCCAGCATGGCCACAATCAAATGACTGAAACCAGTCATATAAAAGATAAGATGAAATTCACTTATCTTGATCTAAGTTTGATGGGATTGTTGTTACACAACTCATCTTTATTCCTTTCAACTGTTGCTATCTAAATTTTGTGATCCTGACCCCATTGATAGGATTACATACAAAGAATTCTCTACCTGGTTGCTCAGCCTGCTATAAATACTAGCTAAATGTTCCTCAGATGGCACCCTGCCATCTTAGAAAAGGTTATGCTGAATTCCCTGCACTTTGGAAGAAAGATGGAATGGTTTCAGAATACTTTTGGATTACAGCGGAACAATAGCATTTCTCTACCTAGCTGCTCCTCTTCCTCCACCCTATGAAAAAATATCCTCCATCTACTGGTGAACTTTATTCTGTTTCTTACTATACACCCCCAACCCCTCTGCTTCTTGATAAATAAAAATTTAAAAATCCAAACAATAAATAAACAATTGTAGTCTTTGGACTGATAGATGATAATGTGTTTATGTCACATGCATAGCACACACACACGCACACACACGCACACACCACAGGGAGCACGAGTTCATTATATAATCGGTATTGGTAGAGACTGTTTTCTGTACGGTTATTCATCTTGTCTTGGTTTTTGCAAGCAAAGATTTACAAATGAGTCTGTCCACATCTGTTGCAAGCTTGTTGATTCCCAATTAGTCCAATTCAAAACGGACAGGCATGAGTGCAGGGTCTTCATGAGATGGCTGGTCATTAGAGAAGGTTGGTCATCAGGGTTGGTCATGGTATTCTTGTTTTTACTGAATTTTTCTCTTGTCTCCAAGGATGGTCGTGCAGTTACCTTCAGAGGAGTCCATTGCCTAGTGGACAGTGAAATGCCAGGCTTCATAGTCATTGGAAAGAACAGTCCATGGCAATGATGAACGTGGCAGGCACAGGGAGATTTCTTTAAGGAATCCATGCACCTTTTCTTTGTTGCTCTTCTATCATGGTGACCAGGAGAGAGTTTTCCCGTACAGTGTGATCTTTTAAGTCAATTATCCTCCATCTTGGCGTTGTCCTGCTCGGTGTATCTGTTTTGTTATCAGAGTTGCTTTGATGTTAGTGACCTTCACTTTCTCTAGGATCTTGATGTTAGGAACATAGTTAATCCAGTGGGTGTCGAAGATGATGCACAGGTAGTGTTGATGAAATTGCTCAACAAGTTGTAGATAGTGCCAATGGATAACCACTTTACAAAGTACTGGTGCTATATTTTAATGTGGTATCAACACTAGGGAGGTTGTCATGTCCTCAGCTAGACTGAATAGGTCTCCTGATCCTATGTTGCCTCTGTTCATATGCCAATCACTTAACAGAACGTACTGGGTGCATTTTATTTTGGCCTTAGCACCAGAGGTTGCTCCATCTTCTGCTAGATGAAACCGTTTTCCCTGTTCTGATTATTTAAGGCAAATGTGACCAGTAGGATGATTATTGTTGTAATATTGCACCATTGTAATGATTTTTACTTCTAAATAGGATCAGATTGGAAGTTGGCCTAACTGCATTTCTAGATCTCTTCATTCTGACCACTCAAATGGATATAAGTTCAGATCCCTGAAATCTGCTTTACCAAGATATTTTCTGAACGATAGAGCTTTCACAAATATAAAACAAAATTTCTTGGTCCTGGCTCTTTAATAAACTGTTTTGAGTGTTTTTCAAGATTGTTATAACTGGTTATCCATAAGAATTTCTTTACTTTTGGGTAGTACTTGAAACTTTCACTTATAATATTGTGTTGGAATATGTTGAGTTTACTGTCAAACATTAACAGTTTTCTTAAAACTTTAATACTTTTTATTTGGATGCCATGAAAACTTCTATGAAACCAGAATTACTAAGTCAATCAATGATTTAACTGACTAAAGTAAAGCTCCATGATTTTCATATCAAAAGTTTGAATCATTTCATCTCAAACAAATACTGTCAGTGTATTTTGTTGTATATAAGACTACTGTAAAAGAAAATTGATTTCTTGTTTGACATTAAGGACATCCAGCCATAGAAATCATGCCAAAGCAGACAGTGGAGCATAAGTTGTCATGTGACTCATAGGACCCTGACAAACCATCCAATCCATGACAGTAAGGAAGATGGACATTAAATGATGATGCAAATCCTGTCAGCTATCAAAATGGTTTTTTGTCACAACTCTAATCACATCCTCAAAATATTTAACCCTTTAGCTTTGAAACTGGCCAGATCTGGTCTCTTACACTTATCCTACATTGTTATTCTGAAAATAAACAATCTCATCATCGAAATTTTGAAGCTACAAGATAATGCATGATTAATAGAATAAATATTAAATGTGAATAAATATTACATTTGACAAAATAATCTGAATGCTAAAGGTTTAAAGCATGTTCTTGCACACAGCATTTGTTGTGTAAAATTATGGATGATCAATGCATCTGTAATTTGCTTTACAAATTCAACATTTTGGCCTACCATATTAGCTGAGACTGTTTTAGATAAAAATGTCGTGTGAAACATTTCAACAATACTGCCTTTCTTGTTGTATTTTGAGGCATATTCTCTAACTGTAATTATCTCCTCATAAATAGGATGTCTGAAAATATCGGCCAATAATTAAAAGCAAACTCAAGTTAATATCACGATCTGATCTGGACAAAGAAAGTCACGGGAATTTAAGTGGTTTTCAAATTGACGTTGCATGTTGACATTCATTTTCATAACTTTGTCTTGGATATTTCTGCGTATTGCTAACTCATTCATGCACAGTAATGACGAATTAAAGAAGCTTTTGTTAAATGTACACCATTTTTATCTCGTGACTGTCATAAGGCCACTATTATAAACTCACCATTACTTAGTGATTTTTTTTTTTTTCCCCCATGGATGACAAACTCAGTGAAATACTAAAAGCTTGCAATTACTAAATGAAAAGTTCTCTAGGAGTGGTTTTCCTTTTTTTTTTTACATCCCAATTTCTTACAAATTTTTCCTTGCGTAAACAACTTCATCTCCCTTATTAACAATGTGATAGCTGACAGGATTTGCATCATCATCATTTAATGTCCATCTTCCATACTGTGGTTAGATTGGATGGTTTGACAGAATCCTATGAGTCACATGACTACATTATGCTCCACTGTCTGTCTGCTTTGGCATGATTTCTACGGCTGGATGTCCTTGACGTCAAACAAGAAATCAATTTTAATTATCTTGTTTTTTTTAATTTGATTTTTCTGATTAACAGTTATGATTATGATTCATCATCATTTAATGCCCACTTTTCCATGCTTGCATGGATCAGACAGACTTTGTTGATGCAAATTTTTCTACAGCCAGATACCCTTTCTATCTCCAACTCTCACCTGTTTCCAGGTAAAGTAATGTTTCCCCCCAGTTAGACCTGTTTTACACTGAAGACAAACAACCTCGCTTGTATGACAGTGATGCTCATTTGCAACCATTACATGATGTCGAGATAAGGGTACACATGCATCTATGATAGTCGCCTTTCAGTTTCTTATTTCTTTACTGCCCACAAGGGGCTACGCACAGAAGGGACAAACGGATTAAGTCGATTATATCGACCCCAGTGCATAACTGGTACTTATTTAATCGACCCCGAAAGGATGAAAGGCAAAGTCTGCCTCGGCGGAATTTGAACTCAGAACTTCGTGGCAGACGAAATACCGTTAAGCATTTTGCCCAGCGTGCTAACGTTTCTTATTTCTTTATTGCTCACTAGGGGCTAAACATAGAAGGGACAGACAAAGGTATTAAGTCGATTACATTGACCCCAGTGCGTAAGTGGTACTTAATTCATCGACCCCGAAAGGATGAAAGGCAAAGTCGGCCTTGGCGGAATTTGAACTCAGAACGTAGTGGCAGACAAAATACCGCTAAGCATTTTGCCCAGCGTGCTCACGTTTCTGCCAGCTCACCCCCTTCAGTTTCTATTTACAAAATCCACTTGCAAGGCTTTGATCAGCTCAACTCTATAATTAAAGACTGTTGTCTAAAGTGCCACATGGTGGGATTGACCCTGAGACCACATGGTTAGGAAGCAACCTTCTTCACCACACAGCCATGCCTGTACCTATGATTGAATTCAGAAAGTGTGTGAAAGAATGGAAAAAAAAATCTTAGAATCGTACACTTGACACATTACATATTGTAGACTGAGTTAGCAGTTTAATTTGTAAGAATTTTTTTTTTAATTTATGGGTTGGAATATAGAATACTATTTCATTAGACATTGAAAAATAAAATTTTTTGACTGTTAAACATTTAAAAATTCTTTAAATTTTTGAACTTTCTATATCAATTTTTTTTTTTTTTTTAAGTCCATGTGTCCACTAAAAATGTGCTACATTTTACTATTGACAGATATGGTATAGAGTCACCATCATTGGTGAGAAGTATTATGTTACGTGGTATATAGCTGGATAGTGAGGGTGTGTAGCTTAGTGATGTGGTTTCAATCCCTAGACCTGGCAGTGTGTTGTGTCTTTAAGCAAGGCACTTCATTTTACATTGCTTCAGTCTACTCACCTGAAAATAAGTACCAGCCGGGTGCTGATGCAGTTCTCTCCAGTTGTCACATCTTAGATATTCTGTTGTGTGAAGTGACAACTGAGAAGCAGTGTTGAGCTGGAATATGGCCATTATCTAGACTTGTCCAAGAGATATGGTTCTTAATTATGTTGTTACTTTGCTACATTTTGTCATATCAGTCCTTCTTTTACAAGAGAGTACTTCACTGAAGTCCAGTGCCATTATAGTAATGGTTTCGTGGCATAGTTTAGACCTCCTTGGTCTAATGTTCCCTAAATAACACTTAAAGTAACAATTTCTCATAGCTGTTATCCTGTAAATATATCTGTTGTGATTATCTTGTGTTTTATCACACAACATTTTAATAGTCTTTAATTATCTTTAAATGACACATCAGTTTAATATTTAACATTCTGTAATTAAATATGATTATCATTATCTTTTAATGCCTATTTTCCAGGCTGGCATGAGTCAACAATGTAACAATTAAATCCAATTAATTAATGATGGTTAAAGTTGCTGCTGTATTTTCATATCTCAGTGTTGGATATATAATTTAACAAAGCAGGGGGAGAAGAAAGCATTTATATCATGCAATATGATTACTATTACATGAGACTCAATGCTCACAGTGAACTGCTAGCCAATCCGAACTGCCAATCGCTCAAAGTTCTTTATTTTATAACAGTGAGTCAATCCACCTTTAGTCACTTGTGGGGGTGGTCGGAATGTTTATAATTGTTTATAATTTTGATAACTATTGCTTTGAGTTTAAATTCTTCAAAGGTCAGCTCAGCATTTTTAGTAGATTTTGTGACCAGTTAGATAAATATCAGTTACATCAACAAGGTTCCTGTCTAAACATTAAAGACTAAAAAAAGTAGAAAGTATAACAATGCTGTTTGTTGCCATTCCTTTTGTTTTACAAGTTAGATTCTAATTGTCAATATTGAATCTTTGAACTTGAAAGAATTTTCATGTAAAATCTCTAAATTTTGAAGCAGTTGCAAAATTTATGCAAATTTGCAGATGTTAGAGCACCAGTTGCGTGCTCGTTGCATTTGTTGCAGCTCTTTGTGTTTTGAGATCAAATCCTGCCAAAAGACCACTTTCTTCCTTTTACAGTCAATAAAGAACCAGCCAAGGGCAGTAAAATGGTGGAATTGTTTTAGTATCAAGCGAAATGACTTGCAGGATTTGTTCCAGTTCTTGACATTGTGTTCAATTTCTGTCATTGGTACAACAACCTCATTTGGTAATTAGGGCATAATTTGATTGAGCAAGAAGCGAGGGAAGCGGCAGAATTAGATCCGATTTCACAAAGTTATGACTTCAGGAGGAAATAACACTAGAGACAAGATGCTCAGCTGACTCTATTCATCATGACAGAACTTGGTGTTGCTTCTGCTATCATTACCATGGTATCAAGGTTTGAAGACAGGACTTGGCTTCGGGTGATAAGCCTGTCCAATGTTTGACAAAACAGCATCTTGGTGGCATCAATAAAATAAGTGAATCCTGTCGAAAAGGAGATAAATTCTACACTAGAAAAATGAAAAGGTTTTTTTTACAAAATATTTTGTTACAGTTTACTTTTTATACTTTTAATAATTATGAGGTGGAAGGGCAAATGTCTTGAGTATGAGGAGTGGGGGAGATACTGTAGGGTCATTGATTTCAGAGTTAGAAGGACTTTATATAGTGTAGATCGTTGCCAGTGCCCCTGGACTGGCTCTTGTGCGGGTGGCACATAAAATACACCATTTGAGCGTGGCCATTGCCAGTACCGCCTGACTGGCCTCATGCGGGTAGCACGTAAAAGCACCCACTACACTCTCTGAGTGGTTGGCGTTAGGAAGGGCATCCAGCTGTAGAAACTCTGCCAAATCAGATTGGAGCCTGGTATAGCCATCCGGTTTCACCAGTCCTCAGTCGAATCGTCCAACCCATGCTAGCATGGAAAGCGGACGTTAAACGATGAACAATGTTAATTTATAAAAACAAACAAGTTGATATACAATGGAGGTCATGAACCTGTGTGTGTATTAAGTCTTTCAGTTGAATTGATAACAGTTGCACATGCATATATTAATTAGGTTAATTGTTGATTGCAATTTGTGGTTTTATTGAAATTTGTTTCTAATCTTAAGTCTTTGTTGCCGTATCTACCCTTTCATGCCATTGGTTACAGTCAGTTGAAATGCTTGAGGTTTTTTTCTTTTTCTTCATTGGCATGCTAAAGTATGCACAAGCAATTAGTGGAAAGTAAATATAAGTATTGATAATATATCAAGTCACCGTTTTCATAAATTCTCTACTGATAGAGATTATTATCATCATCAAAACAGATAAAGTTTTCTCATTTAGCCATTTAGCATAGAGTATGAAACACTGTGATGGTGTAGTTGACAGACTTTGATATGTACTGGCTATATGCAACTAATGCAGTCTAAATTAGATTTAGACATAGTTTCATTTTTTGAACTGAAATTTGTAAATGTGGGGGCAAGCGAAAACGAAATTATGATGGCACCTGTGCCCAGCGTCGCCTTCCTGGCACTTGTGCCGGTGGCACCTGTAAACATTCGACCGAGATCGTTGCCAGTGCCGCTGGACTGGCTCCTGTGCAGGTGGCACGTAAAATAAACCGTTTTGAGCATGGCCGTTGCCAGTACTGCCTGACTGATTTTCGTGCCGGTGACACATAAAAGCACCCACTACACTCTTGGAGTGGTTGGCGTTAGGAAGGGCATCCAGCTGTAGAAACTCTGCCAAATCAGATTGGAGCCTGGTGTAGCCATCTGGTTCACCAGTCCTCAATCAAATTGTCCAACCCATGCTAGCATGGAAAGCGGACGTTAAACGATGATGATGATGATGAAGAGTAATCTCTGTAATTGATAGATTTCATGGTGTGAGTGGCCTTGTTTCAGCTGTTTAAAGCAGGAGACACGTCCTATGGGAGAATGACTTGTTAGCGTAGATATCTTTTGAAGATCTAGTCATCTATTCTTCACAAGGTGAACCAAGGGAAATAACTGAAATGGACCAAAGACATAAATTTACATGCCAGGTTAGGAGAGATGCACTGTATGACATTTGTAAAAACCTTCTCAATTAACATAATGTTATTGTTAATGATTCTTTAAAAAAAAAAGGGAGATAATCTTAAAGTTCATATATTTTATGTGTTGGCATAGGTCACAGGCATTCAGATTATCAGGACATTGCTTTGCAGCCAGACACCTTTCCTATCACTAATCCTTACTTAGTTTTCAAGCCAGAAAATGATTTGACAGGATTTTGTCAGCAAACTTCATTGTTCATTGCTTTCTTCATACAAAGAGTAATAGATATTCTGAAGCACACAGGATAGACTTTTGTACAGTTGCCATCTAACAAATTCACTAACAAGTATTGCTCAGTTTGGGCTTTAACAGAAGATGCTCACCTAGTGTGCCATGCAGTAGGACGGAACCCAAAAGTTAGGTGCAGCTATGATTGTGTGGTTAAGTTTGTTTCCCAACCACATGGTTTCAGGATCAGTCTGACTGTATGGAACCTTGAGCAAGTGTCTTTTACTATATCGCCAAACCAGTCAAAGCTTTGTAAGTGGGTCTGGTGGACAGAAACTGAAAAAAAGGCGGCGAGCTGGCAGAATCGATAGCACGCCGGGCGAAATGCTTAGTGGTATTTTCTCTGCCGTTACGTTCTGAGTTCAAATTCCGCCGAGGTCGACTTTGCCTTTCATCCTTTCGGGGTCGATAAATTAAGTACCAGTTATGCACTGGGGGACGATGTAATTGACTTAATCCCTTTGTCTGTCCTTGTTTGTCCCCTCTGTGTGTAGCCCCTTGTGGGCAATACAGAAATAAGAAACTGAAAAAAAATCCTGCTCTGTATGTATATGTGTGTACAATTACAAGTATGTCTACGCTACTATGTACTTCACATCACATGGTAATTGTAAATTAGTATCACCATAAAAAGCAGTGACATTTGTTTCCAATCCTCCATGAAAACCTACATAACCATGGGGAAATATTACCTTACTAGAAACCAGGTGAGTTAGCAACAAGGGGATCCTGTTGTAAAAAGTCTGCCTCAATGAATTCCATCTGACCCATGCAAGCATGAGAAATTGGTTGTTAAAATGATGTGATTGTGTGTGTGTGTGTGTGTGTTAATTGGGATTGGAATGTTCAATACGTCAATGACCATCAGTTTCATCCTCATGTAGGACTCATTAGCTGAGATTGTCTGGGCTGAAATGAAAGTGTTATAGTAATTCATTGTATGACCTTGAATCTATCTGTAACAACTTTTTAACTCTGTCTCAAGATAAACATTTACAAATACATTATATCAAGATGAAAGTCAAGTTTCAGATACACTACTAACATGTAAATCGGTCGAGAATTCTGAACATTAAAAGGACTTATCTCCTTGTATTTTAATTGTAAAAATGGTTTTGTCAGAAACCTATATTAATTTTGTATGTGAAAATATACAGCATTACTTTCTTTTCACTTTCTTCCAGATCGTAAACACCTAGACAAAGGTTTTGCCTGCTAATTGCATGGATAGCCTCAGTTTTCAGTTCATTGCATTACACACACAAATACGTGTGTGCGTGAGAGAGAGACTTTATATCCTGTGTGCATTTAGTATAGAGGATCGTCGTCATCATTATTTAACGTCCGTCTTCCATGCATACATGGGTGGGATGGTTGACAGGAGCCGGCTAGGAATAAAAAATACTCCAGGCTATACATTGCCAGATCAGATTGGAGCCTGGTGCAGCCTCTGGCTTTCCAGACCTCAGTCAAACCATCCAACCTATGCCAGCATGGAAAACGGACATTAAACGATGATGATGATTATAGCTATAAGTTATCTCTATTTGTTTACTCTTGTGTTGTTACTTACAATAAGCTGGTGGGTTCCCAAGCAGTATTTGTTTTTGATACTGTTCATACTGCCAGATTAAATAATACTGCCCAGGTGTCAAAACAATAGTGATATCCATTTGAGCGGCTGATGAGGGGAATGCGCATACATAGTGCTCAGTTGTGAATTTCTTATGTCTTAGTCTCGTTATTCTGGGTTGTCCGTCAATCTTGGTGGATGCGCAATGGCCCAGTGGTTAGGGCAGCAGACTCGCGGTCGTAGGATCGCGGTTTTGATTCCCAGACCGGGCGTTGTGAGTGTTTATTAAGCGAAAACACCTAAAGCTCCACAAGGCTCCAGCAGGGGATGGTGGCGAACCCTGCTGTACTCTTTCACCACAACTTTCTCTCACTCTTACTTCCTGTTTCTATTGTACCTGTATTTCAAAGGGCCAGCCTTGTCACACTCTGTGTTATGCTGAATCTCCCCGTAACTATGTTGAGGGTACACATGTCTGTGGAGTGCTCAGCCACTTGCACGTTAATTTCATGAGCAGGCTGTTCTGTTGATCGGATCAACTGGAACCTTCTACGTCATAATCGATGGAGTGCCAACCACCTTCAATCTTGGAAAGTCTTTGTGGATTCATAGTTTGTGGGGGATTGCTTGCTTTGTATTGTTTGGCTTTCTTCATAGGTAACTATCAATGCTTAGATAGTGGTGTCTAGTTTTGGGAGGTACTTATGGCACTTGTGTGTTTTAGAGCTAACCAAAGCCTTGTGAATGGATTTGGTAGATGGAAATTGAAAAATGCCCATTGTGTGTGTTAGTGCCTCCTTGTTTTAGCATCACATGATAAATGTAAATGAGCATTGCCATAAAAGCATTCTGGTTCATTTTTAATCCTCCTTGGAAGCCTGTCCAGCCATGGATTAATGTTATTTGGAAAGGGGTAAGAGTTGGCAACATGAAGGGCATCTGGCCATAGAAAATGTGCCTCGACAAATTCTATCTGACCCATGCAAGCATGAAAGTGTTCATTGAAGCACTGTTTGTGGGGAGGGGGTTTACTCTTCTACCTACTATAAAATATGCTTCTTTGAGGAGTTCTAACAAAACCAAAAGACATCTCCATTGCTTTCATTGACTTTAAAGATGATCTACTTACATCTTCATTTAGGTTTGCCTAAAATGCCAATTAGCTGATCTAACTGCAATTAATCTGCTTACTTTTAGATTTTAAATATATATATATAGATGGGTCTCATTTGTGTAATTTACATGCAGTTAATAGGGGGAAAAAACTGTATACAAATCTTACTTATGCATGGTTTTATTGAAAGTTTCTTAAATCTACAAATATTTTTTCCAGACAGCTTTATCTTTTCTCCATAATAACACAATATACAAAGATATTTGAGCTTGTGAAATTATTACTTTTCCACTAATTCTTATCGCACATACACCATAGATTAGAAACATTTACATCATACTTGCTGATACACATTCCTGTATCCTGTTGACCTATTTATATAAAATATCTGGTTTTATTATTCTAGTTGTTTAACCCCAGACCAACCGCTATTGAACATTCCTGCTATAATCATTCTCTCTTTTTCAATATGAGTGGCTGTGTGGTAAGTAGCTTCCTTACCAACCACATGGTTTCAGGTTCAGTCCCACTGCGTGGCACCTTGGGCAAGTGTCTTCTACTATAGCCTCGGGCCGACCAAAGCCTTGTGAGTGGATTTGGTAGACGGAAACTGAAAGAAGCTCGTCGTATATATGTATGTATGTGTTTGTGTGTCTGTGTTTGTCCCCCCAACATCGCTTGACAACCGATGCTGGTGTGTTTACGTCCCCATAACTTAGCAATTCAGCAAAAGAGACCGATAGAATAAGTACTAGGCTTACAAAGAATAAGTCCTGGGGTCGATTTGCTCTACTAAAGGCAGTGCTCCAGCATGGCCACAGTCAAATGACTGAAACAAGTAAAAGAGTAAAGAGTAAGAGTATGTTCCAGTATTTTTTAAACTTTTTATTTTTTTTTTTTGAACAGTCCTCTCATTTTGAACTCAACTTAACTGCTATGTTGAGCAGCTTATGCGGCCATAGAGGCTTCCTCATTTCTTTGTGTTGTAATTTTGTATAATTAATAGCTACAATGTATTTCAGTTTTAAAGCAAGCTTTTGCCAACTCTCCAAACAAGTCAAAATGTTTAATCTTTTAAATCACTATAAAGAAATTATCCGATATCTGTTAATGTGATAACTTGTTGTTTTCCACTTAGACTGGTAACCTAATTTGGCTTGTAACATTCCACTGTCTTTGAAAAATATTTCCAGCTCCATCTAATAAGTTCTTTGATTATTGGTTTCAAATTTTGGCATGAGGCCATCAATTCTTGGGGTTGGGGTAAAATCACCATTTGAGCATGATCGTTATCAGCGTCGCCTTACTGGCACGTGAACAAAACATTCGAGCAAGGTCGTTGCCAGTGCCGCTGGACTGACTCCTGTGCAGGTGGCATGTAAAAGGCACCATTTGAGCATGGCCGTTGCCAGTACCGCCAGACTGGACCTCGTATCGGTGGCACGTAAAAGCAGCCACTACACTCTTGGAGTGGTTGGCATTAGGAAAGGCATCCAGCTGTAGAAAGTCTGCCAGATCAGAAGGAGCCTGGTGCAGCCATCTGGTTCGCCAGTCCTCAGTCAAATCGTCCAACCCATGCTAGCATGGAAAGTGAACGTTAAACGATGATGATGATGATGTATGTGTGTGTATGTGTATATATATATATATATGATGATGATGATGATGATGATGATATATATATAAACACACTGTGTTTAGATATATACACAAAAACAGTGTATAGATAGATATATACATGCTCATACACAATCTGTGTAGATATATGGACACACATAGTGTTTATGGGCGCACACTGTGTGTATAGATATACACACACACACACTGTATAGATACACACACACACACACACACACACACACACACACACACACACACACACACACTGTATGTATAGATACACACCCCTATACACACAATGTATAGATATACATGCGCACACACACACACACTGTATGCATAGATACACACACACACACACACACACACACTGGATGCATAGATATACACACACACACACACTGTATGTATAGACATATATACACATGTGCGCAACATATACACAGGCTTCTTTCATTTTCCATCTACCAAATCCACTCACAAAGGCTGTAGTAGAAGGCACTCATCCAAGGTGCCACACAGTAGGATTGAACTCAGAACCATGTTTTTGGATCACAACCATTCCTGATAGTAACTATACTATTTACCACTTCCCTGCCTATCATTATGACCATATAATGCACATGGCTGGATTCACTAAGTTACGTGGTGCAAAGACCATGTTCTGTGTGTGAAGTTGTTTGGTTTTGTTTTTGAAGTTTTTGCTCAAAAATATCAAATTTTGGGGGAAATGTTTTATGTAATATCTGCCTTATTTTTGTACCATCATTATCATGTTAGGTCAGAATTTAGTTGTATGTCAGTCATAGTGGGGAGAGAGAGAGAGAGAGAGAGAGAGTAGTTCTCATAAATTGGATTTCAACAACAGTTTACTATTGCTGCTGCTGCTGCTGCTGCTGCTGCTACTACTACTACTACTACTATCACCACCGCCACCGCCAGGATAAGCTTGACTGATATAATCTGATTGATTTGCATACGGAAAGAGGGTTGTAAACCTAATTGTATGTTTGACAAATGACTGATAATGGAACCAGTCACCGCTAGTTCAATTATTACCACCGTCACTACTATCATCACCACACTATGAACAACAATGGCACACTACCACTGAAAGATCAAAGTATTGGTGTTTAGAGGAGCTGTTTATGTTTTTTTTTTATTGCCCACAAGGGGCTAAACATAGAGGGGACAAACAAGGACAAAGGGATTAAGTCGATTACATCGACCCCCAGTGCGTAACTGGTACTTAATTTATCGACCCCGAAAGGATGAAAGGTGAAGTCGACCTCGGCGGAATTTGAACTCAGAACATAGCGGCAGACGAAATACCGCTAAGCATTTCGCCCGGCGTGCTAACGTTTCTGCCAGCTCGACGCCTTATTAGAGGAGCTGTTTATTCCTGCTTGAACCATCCATGATGTCACTGCTTTATAAATATCATGACATAAGTTTGATAGAAACTCGACTGCTGCATCATCATCACTGTTCGCTCAATTGCCTTTATCTTATTCAAGAAGGACAGGCAGTTTCTTCCCTATCTGGTGGCAGCTGTGTGGAGGCGCAATGGCCCAGTGGTTAGGGCAGCGGACTCGCGGTCATAGGATCGCGGTTTAGATTCCCAGACCGGGGCGTCATGTATGTTTATTGAGCGAAAACACCTAAAGCTCCACGAGGCTCCAGCAGGGCATGGTGGCGAACCCTGCTGTAATCTTGTACCGCAACTTTCTCTCACTCTCCCTTCCTGTTTCTGTTGTGCCTGTAATTCAAAGGGTCAGCCTTGTCACACTGTGTCATGCTGAATCTCCCCGAGAACTATGTTAAGGGTACAGGTGTCTGTGGAGTGCTCAGCCACTTACACGTTAATTTCACGAGCAGGCTGTTCCGTTGATCGGATCAACTGGAACCCTCGATGTCATAAGCGACGGAGTGCCAACAACAACGGTGGCAGCTGTGGTAAAAAAGAAGCCTTTTCATATTGTGTGTTGGACAAAATGAAAGGGTTTTCTTCAGCTAAGCCCTTATTTCCAGGTTTCTCTTTGAGAAGAGGGCAAGGTTGAAAAATAGATGCTTCTCTAAATTCGCTGAATGATCGGTGAGAGTGACAACTATGGCTCAAGTGAATGGGGCTTCTCTTAGTATGCTTTGGTAGGTCTAGATGACTCCCAGACTTTTGATGTTCAATTCTCTGTAAGTCCACCACCACCACCTCCCCATTTCTTTCCCCTCGTTATTTGTGGCTTCTGCAGTTTTGCCTTTCATTTGGGAGTCAATGTAAAAAAAAAAAGTACTGTTTATGTAGGGGGTATGTGCACGATGTGACTGACCCCCCCCCCCTTCTGGATTTGTGCCAAAATTTGAAACGGTTAAGATGCCAAGCATTTCTTCCAGTTCTTTACCTTCTGTACTCAAATGCATTCAATGACAACTTTGCTTTTCAATCTTTCAGGGGCAATAAAATAACCATCAATTGAGCTGGGGATGGGGGTCAGTGTAATAAACTTGCCTCACTCCTCAAAATTGTTGATCATGTGCTTATAGTAGAAGGAATCCTTATACCATGAGCTGAAGTAATTTATCATTTTTAAATGTGATTTACCACAGTTTAATATTGGTTTCAAATTTTGGCACAAGGCCAGCAGTTTCGGCGCAGTGGAGGGCAAGTCGATTACATCAACTCCAGTGTTCAGCTGATTCTTTATTTTATCGACCCCCCCCCCCAAAAGGATGAAAGGCAAAGTTGATTGACCTCAGTGAGATTTGAACTCAGAACGGTCAATATATTGTCCGGCATGCTAATGATTCTGCCAGCTCACCGTCTTGCAACAGTTAAATATCATAGAAATGAAATCAAATAAACTCATCAAAATAAGTCTTGGTAAATTTTATTGATTTACATTTGTTAAAACTGTTCAAATGATATATCTTTGTTTGTTTTTTTCCATTATTTTTTTTCTACTTCCTGTTTGGTTTCTCTGTTTATAAATTCAGTATTGATCCATCCTTGTCTTCAAGTTTTGGCAGATTTTTAGATTTTACATATTTCACCAAATTTATTATCAGCATCTTCCATCTCTGACTGAATATTAAATCATTTATCAAAGTTTAATAATAAATAACTGAATAAACAAATGTTGCTGTTTATCAGGTCAGTCCTGATACTACATTCAAAGGCATTTTAGCCACACCCATCCCATGGTATCCAGATACCTTCTCAAAGGAAGAAATTGGATAGTGTAGTTTGGGATATAGTGTAAGACATTGTTTGTAGCTGTTATTTCTAGCAGGTTGTGTGACTATTTTGAAGCTTCCTTTGTGGATAGTAAACAAGGGTTGTTTATATACCATGCTTGTGTGTGTCTGTGTGTCCATATATGTGCGTTGGATATTCTGCAAGTAAGCTGTATATGTGTACATCTAATGCAGTACTACCCTTCTGCAGTGCTACGTATTTTCTGCCTCTTGTCCAGATCTCATTGAATCAATACACTGTTGATTCTGCTACGCTATTGTCAGTCGACTTACTACGACGAACCAGTCAAACTGTCCAATGTTAGTTGTTCTCAAGCTATTCTTGATGTTGTTGCTGGCTAGCTGTGTGCTGGTGTTCGATGTTTACGGGGATCATTCAACAACATGACCCCGTGTCACACTCTGAAGCCTGGGCTTGGCACCTTCTTGTGCGAACATGTTCTCGAAGAGATGGTAATTTCGTACGATATCCTCTGCTTTGCAAAAAAAAAAAAACAACCACCTCCACCACCACCACTAGTAACATTACACCAACATCACTGCAATCACTAACCACCAAAGGGACCTTATGTGGTCACTCAACTTGCTTGAAATAGCAGCCAAATCTCCTTGAAATCTCATCCTATTGTTTTCAATAAGGAACAAGATATAAGAGAAGATGGATTTTCATGATTGGAAAGGTTTCTGATTATTGGTCATCTTGATCAGGTTTAAGTTGGGAGCTAAACCACAACATTACTGTCACCACCATCGGTACAATCCTTGACAAATTGTCCCCCCCCCAAAAAAAAACAACAAAAAATATACAATAACTCCCAAGTTTGCCTTCTTGCCATTCCTTTGTATATTAATGTCAACTGTAACTGGATAGGTTTCTGATATTGTACATTGAATATTTCTAAACTTCCATAGTTATTGCAGATTTCTGTTATATTTGGTTCACTCACATGTTTAAACCCCCTTGTCTTTGTATTGTCACAAACAGGCCCTTAGCAATCCTGTACAATTCTTCCCATCTGGCTGCTCTGTAAAATCATAACAGCTACTGCTATATGATATATATCATACATAATATACATATATATATATATATATATATATATATATATTATTTTGTATGTATATTCTTGCATGTATATAAATTACACACATACATTTTGGTTAAATCAAACTCTCTGTATATATTTAGTTTTTTTCTTAGCATCTATTCACGTCACTGCTATAAATAAATATTTTTTTGCTTCTTTACCAAATTCTAAATATAAATTTTTTTTTTGTTTTAATTATAATTTTTGTTTTTTTATTTCTTTCTACTATATCTGTGTTTTTCATTAATAACAGTAATTAGTTTGAATTTTTGTGAACTATTCAGTTACTGTCCTATTTGGTGGTTGTAATTCGATACAAATCGAAGGCTGATGTGTAAATAATGTGTTTATACTCCCAGATTTCAGTACATTTGTCGTTGCTGTTGCAACGGTGTGTTTATCGATAACTCTTGATGGACTGTTATCACTAACAAAATTGTATCTGTATGTGGGGGGGGGGGGGGGGATGGCGGTTTTTGTTCTGGTTTTTTTTTTTGTATTTGTGATTCTGTGTGCGGGGCCTCTGTTTAGTTTGAAATGTTTTCATTCAGCTGTTTCCAGAGCTTTCTATGCAATTTTATATTTTATAATTGCACCACCACCTCCACGCAAACACACATACACACAGTGTGTGTGTGTGTGTGTTATATTAAATCAATGGTTTTCTCGTCTCGATTATTGTTCTCACTGTTTCAGCTGTGCATGGTCCAGCCGAATGTAGTGGAAACTACAATCAAGACGAGGTTGCCATTCCAACTCATACAGATAAAAAGTCTCAGAAATATAGAATTTTTTATATAATACATAAACTCTCTCTATTGAAGAATCATGCTTGAAATGTCATTTTCTCTCTAAGTTTTCTATCAAAAGTTTCACTGATCGTGAAATTGACTTTTGTTTTTCCTGTTTTTGATGTATGTGTGTACATATATATGTACATATGTATATATATATATATATATGCATATGTATATATATATGAACTTTGTTTCCTTTCTCCTTGCTAGACTGCAGCAGCCATTCTGTTCTATGGTGGTGCTTGGATTTTCAAAACTTACCATCATTTTGATCAACTGACCACAGCCAATATTACCCTCATCCCAGCCAGTATCATAATTGGTGTTGGCATCATATTATTTATCATTGGACTTCTGGGAATTGTCGCTGCTGGCAAAGAAAACCGATGGCTTCTTGCAGCGGTAAGTTTATTTCTTTATTACCATGTTGTTATCATGCTGGCAGATGTGTTAATTATATTTGACTGTATTTCAGTTTTCCTATTTAAATCTCTGGTATGTTAAAATATATATATATATATATATATATCATCATCATCATTTAACGTCCGCTTTCCATGCTAGCAGGGTTGGACGATTTGACTGAGGACTGGTGGAGCCCGAAGGCTACACCAGGCTCCAATCTGATTTGGCAGAGTTTCTACAGCTGGATGCCCTTCCTAACGCCAACCACTAAGAATGATTGGTGCTCTTTTTGTTCATAAAGTGAGTTAGATGCATAAAACTATTTGTTCTTAACATGAAGTACTTGATAGTGTCTTGATATTCTTTTCTACTCTGGGCACAAGATCTACCGCAGTGTGCAACTGGTGCTTAATTTATTTACCCCCAAAAGGATGAAAAGCAAAGTCGACCTTGGTGGAATTTGAACTCAGAACGTAAAGACAGACGAAATACCTCTAAGCATTTTGTTTGGCATGCTAACATTTCTGCCAGCTCGCCGCTTTTGCAGTGTCTTGATATTAAGACAGAACAGATATACAAAGATACTTATATTTACACAAAACCTATCTTGCATCAAAGTAACACTGCCGACTAATATGAAGATTTTATATATATATATATGTGGTGGGGTGGGGGGCACACATGCCCACACAAATATACACAGTTATATACTCATAAGGTTGATAAACCTATGCATGTCAATGAGAATTAATATACTAACCCACTTCTGCTTAATTAATCTTTTTCATAGTTCACTAATTAACTGATAAAAAGAATTATTCTTTTATAAGGCAAAGTTGTTTTGTTTTTTTGGCCTTTTTTTTTTATAGTCTTATGACAATTGACAATGGATTAATTGGAAGTGTAATTGAGTAATAGAGAGTTGTTGTGTGTGAAATGCTGATGTCACTCCACTTGGAATTAAATCGATTATGAGGTTCCTTAGAAAGTCACTCAAAAGTCAAGAAAACATCATTGCATTCTATTCCCACTAAATATGAGTGGCACTCAATCAATTTTTAAAATATTGAAGGATTTAATAAAATAACTTTGTCGATACCAAGATGGTATTCAGAACATTAATTCACATGACGTTTTGATAGGTTTTAGTTTAGATTACATTAAAACAGAATTTGTGTCACAGAACGATGGGCAGTTTCAGACAAGTTGGTATCAAAAGGTTTACATTGATACAGTATATCTCTGATGGAAGCTTGTTGATCATACCAACAGTTCTTCTTTACATTTTATTCTGGTTGTTTCCTGCTGGTGTCAATGATGAGTCAACTTTATTTCAATCTTCTACTGTTAACAACTGACAAATAAACAAACCTTATCTTGCTGAGTGTCCTTTTTGTTTCCTCTCTCACACACAATCTTCTCGACTTTGTGACACAATGGAAATCAAACGGTGCTGATTGTGATATGTAGTGATGGATCTGCCAAGGACACAGGCATGGTCGAGAAGTTTGCTTTCCAACTACATGGCTTCAGGTGCAGTCCCATTCTGTGACACCTTGGGCTAGTGTCTTCTATAGTCCTGGGCTAACCAAAGCCTTGTGAGTGGATTTGGTAGACAGAAACCGAAGAATCTCATTGCATGTGTGTGGTGTTATTTTTCTAATGTCCACTCATTACATTTTCATGGGTTGGATGGAGTTTCTTGAGGCAGATTTTCTCTGGACAGATGTCCTTGTTGCTGACCTTCGTGTGTATGAAGTAATATTTCCCTATGACCAGCCTTGATTCTGCAGAATATTGGAATTGAATGGTACAGCTTGTATAACGGTGACACTCGTTTATAACTATCCTCCAATGTCAAGACAAGGGGATTCATATTCACACATACACCACAGTGAGCTTCTTTCAGCTTTTTTTTACCAAGACCACTCACCATACGTATGTGTGTGGGTTTCCCTCATGTCCACTGGTCTGTAAACAATGGCTTCCTACCAGTGCCATTGGCTTGCAGTCCGTCAGAAATGATATCTGAGCTTCCTAACATTCCTCAACATGTGTGATCTTTGTAAACAAAAGGCACCTCAAATTGTGTTGTTTGTTTCCAGTTCACTGTATAGAATATGTCTGAGCTGTTATTTGTGCAATACTCAGAGAGATTATTACCTCACTTGGACATAAGTGAAGGTTGATGACAGGAAGAGCATCCGACCAGAGGAAAAACTCTGCCTCAATGCACTCATGTCTGATCCATGCAAGCATGGTAGACGTTAGACAATAATGATGGATCTGTCAATCTGTGATATATGATGGTGGAATTCTCTCCATTGAGAACAATGTATGAACATTTTCTTGTTCAATCATCTGAATGAGTTACTCATTCAGTTAGTATGTGAACTGGCTGAGTATCCCATAGGTATAACTGAATCATTGTGACATGGTTGGACCTTCAAAATACCCAGTTTCACTCACGAGGTTTGGGTCTTCCCAAATCTGTGATAATGGACATTTGCCTAAGATTCCAGACAGTGGGATCAAACTCAGTTCCTCATGGTAGCAAACTGAATTTTTTAACCTCTCAGTCATGCTTGTATCTGCATATGTGCGCATACTTGTTTGTGCTTTCATTTTTATACCCATTTTCCCATGTTGCAGTTCAACCAGTCCACTTTGCCCCTTGATAAGTGTGTTCTACTCAAGTCATAAGATCAAGGTTCCTATTTGCAGATGGGGTGATACATTGTGTTCTTGAGTAAAATGCTTTGATTCAAATTGCTCCCCCAGTCACTTGTATACCATGAGAATTGGATTAAGCTCTGGCTTTTTGAGACCAAGCGCTTATGACAAATTTATATCTAAGAATCTGTTACATAAATATGATTGATGTATTGTTTTACACCTGGATACTCTTCCTGTTGTTAACCCTTACCTGTTTTACTAGTTATGAATATCTCGAAATATTGAGTAACCTGAGGTTTTAGAAAACTGATTCTCCTAATTCTTTTGCAAAAAGGCCTTGTTCATTGAACCTGTCTTACAATTCTGTGTTGTTGTTTAATACTGATTCTGCTATAAAATTCCTGGTTGTATGTTTAATTTGGTCATGTCTGTTATAACAGTTTCCATGTTTTGTTGTTTCAGTACTTCATTGCCTTACTTGTGGTACTCACTGCTGAGGTCACAGCTGGTCTGTTAGCTTACTTATACAGATCACATGTAAGTATCTCTTAACCATTCCTGTCTCTTTTACTTGTGTGTTTGCATCAAAGTTTGATCACGCTTTCATGAACTTTCCCTAAAGTTTCTTTCAATATTAACTTCTGGATCTCCTCAGCATAAATGATGGTATTTCTGTTAAGAATGACTATGCTAGATTACCAAAGAATCAATACTTGGCATTTTAACTTTAATGTTGAAAAATTTATTATATTTAACTTGTCATAGCTCAGAAAAGAAAATCATTTTAATGTCTATTTTTCTATGCTGATAAGGGTCAGACAAAATTCATTGTAGCAGATTTTCCGTGGTGAGCAGGATGCATTTCCTGTCGCTAACATTGACAGGTTTCCAAGCAGGATGATATTTTCTCCGAGTCCAGACATGTTTCCATGGAAGACTGCACACTCATTATGAACAAATAATCATCATACAAGCTGCATTATTTCTTTGCAATGTCAAGACACACACCTGACAAGCTTCTTTTTAGTTTCCAAATCCACTTACAGGGTTTTGATCTGCCCAGGGCTATAGTAGAAAACCATTTGCCAATGGTTACGTGCTGTGGGACCAAACCCAAAACTGTGATTGCAAAGCAAACTCATTAACCACACCTGTAGTTGTACCTAAGGGCTATTCAACCTCTCTAGTTGGTGCTACAGTTTGATGTTTGGAAGGGCATCCAGCCATAGAAACCAAGCCAAATGACACCCCAGTATCTTATTTTTGGTTGATATAGTTCCCAATGGGAGGTAACTTGAACTGCGATGACTCCTCCAATCCATGCTAGCAAGATTGAAAAATGGGGTGCTTCCTCAGATTTTCAAAATAAATGGGTTTTTTTGTTATTAGTGACAGAAGCAATATTAGTTCAAAACCTTTCTTTATTTCTGACCATCATTCTCCCATTAATATCACCGTTTATTTATGACTTATTCTCTCTCCCCTGTCACCCATCTGCCCTGCTATCCATCACTTTCTGCCACTTATTGTCACCTTCATTTTTTTTTCAGTTATCTCCTTTACTAATCAACGACTGCCCTCATTTTTATTACTCTCCTCCCTCGCCATACCACTCGTGATAATTTCTATTCAATTTCCTATCCGTCAATCAACATGTAGTTGTCTATCCTCACTCTGTCACTCATTCAGTTATGTTGCTGTTGTAAAGTGGTCTTTTGTCACTGTGTCTGTCTTTTGATGACGGTTGTCGCTCTGACAGATATTGTTATATTCCAAAGTCGTCAATAGAATGGTTCTATCTGACACTGTGTGACTCCCCCCACCCAGTCATACATTGTTATTATCCTCAAAAGGTTGGATCGTTATAACATCCACTCATTATCACACTATAATTACTATATCAGCACACACGACTATCAAGTCTTCTCGTACTCTCGGCCATCTCTGTCAACCGGCTATTGGTCTGTTTATAATGGCTGGCTACTACCACTTTTTACCAGGAGGGGTTTACAGTTTCACTGTACAACAGTTGCCATGAACAAACAGTAACTTTTTAGTCTTGTCAGGGATAGGACAACCTCTCTAGTGCTTGTACCACATTAAAATGATTGTTCAGTGTTGCTAGAAAGATCAACCAGTTGTAGTAGAAACTATGGCAAATATGGAATGTAAAAATGAAATGTTATTCACAACCTGGTTTGGAAGACAGTGATTTGTCCAGCCCATGTCAGCATGTGAAAGTAGACATAAAAATATTTTTCCAATTTATTAGAAACCTTTGAACAGCCCATGTCAGCATGTGAAAGTGGACATAAAATTAATATTTTTCCAATTTATTAGAAACCTATGTACAACCCATGTCAGCATGTGAAAGTAGACATAAAAATATTTTTCCAATTTATTAGAAACCTTTGAACAGCCCGTGTCAGCATGTGAAAGTGGACATAAAATTATATTTTTCCAATTTATTAGAAACCCGTTATATGGACTGTTAGATATGTAATTCGTCTGACGTTCCGTGTGTCATGTGGTTCGTCTGAGTTCATTGTTTCATTGTTGTTGTCTTGTGGGACTGTCGTAGTAAAATGTCATTGATATATATATGGCGGACATGACTTTTGTTTATTCATAACGAACATTGGGTGAGTGCGTTCTTTGTATGTAATTGAACAATAAATGTAATAATTAAATTGTATAACTCGTTATGTTATCTCTGCGAGTAACCCGAGGGAAACATAACAGTTTATTGGCGTCGCCGGTAGGATACATGCTTACTTTACCGTAAAATTATTCATCGTAATAACAATGGCTGAAAAACAGACAGTAGAACTTATTAAATTGTTTAGGGAACAAATGGACAAGCAAATGCAACAACATCAGAGAGATATGGACGCTCTGTTAAAACTGTTTGGTGCTCGACAAATTGAAGGCGATTCTAGTGGCTATTTTTCAGCTGCTTCAACAACAGTGTCGATTCCACCATTTACTGCATTTGATTCAGCGACAGAACTATGGCCTGATTACTGGTCAAGATTCCGTACGTTTGTGGCTGCTAATGCTGTACCTGAAAAAACGCATGGCACAAGTGTTCCTGACCAATCAGACTGCTACTGTTTACAAACAACTTGCTAATCTGGCTACCCAACAAAATCCGCCTAAAGATATCAACAACTTGATAATGGACGAAATCGTTGACTTCATGAAGGAACAGTTCGACCCTAAACTTTTCATTGTGAGAGAGCGTTTCAAGTTTTGGAGTGATATGCAGCGGAAGCCAGGCGAAACTCTCCAGGAGCTGGCAGCACGTATACGCCAGGATGCAGCTACCTGTGATTTTCCAGCGATCACCAACCCACAGGATGAAGCTCTGAGACAGAGATTCATATGTTCGGTTAACAATGAAGCGGTTCTGAAGGCGCTTTTTAAGATAAAAGACTCAGAACTAGATTTTGCCCGTGCTGTCCAGGTTTCCATTGAGACTGAAGACGCAGCAAAGGTTGCAAAAGAAACTGTATACGGTTCCAAAACCAAGCAGGTGTACAAGGTCCAGCAGAACAGGAATAAGAGTCCTCAAAAGAAACATCAGCAGTCTTATTCCACAAACCAGGAGAAATGCTACCGATGTGGAAAGGCCCACAAAGCAACAGACTGTCCTTTCAGGGAAACCAAATGTCATTTTTGTGATAAAAAGGGTCATTTGCAAGCGGTGTGTAGGAAAAAACATCAGCAACGCAATGGTCATTCACAAACTCCCGTGAAAAGAATCACAAAAGCTGAGCTAGTCAAGGCGATCCTAGGTGAAGTTTCCCGAGACACTCATAGTTTAATTGTGCCAGTAACAATCCAGAACAGACTGTTCACAATGGAATTGGACACTGCTACTACAGGCAATTTTGTTTCCTTGTCAGTCTGGAAACAACTTGGAAGACCAAAGCTGCAAGATGTCAAGCATCGCTATGAATCTGCCAGCAAGCACAACCTGCCTGTTCTAGGAACTTTCATGGGCCAAACCAAGGATCCAACAACTGGTAAGCAGGATCTTATACCTTACATAGTCACCAAGATCTCTGATCTTAATTTGCTGGGTCGGAACGCTATCCAGACTCTGGGAATTTCCGTAGACACTGCTCTAGGTTTGAAAAGCATAGACAGCCAAGCTAAGAGGGAAGGTGCAGAAGGGATGTATCCAAAGACCTCAAGCGAGCCCTATGTTTCCCTGCAGCAAGATTGTAACAACATGTGTGATGAATTTCCAGATCTTTTCAAGCAAGAATTGGGATGTCTCAAGAACTTTGAACTGGAAGTGAAGTTCAAATCGGACGCAACACCAGTCTTTCACAAGGCACGTCCGGTCCCATTTGCTCTTCGTGATGACCTGGCCAAAGGTTACGAAGAAGGCATCGCCAAGGGAATCTGGAAGCCTGTTCAATTCAATGAATACGGAACGCCAGTGGTACCGATTCGTAAAGCACACGCTTCAAGCAACCTGAAGCCCAAACTACGGATTTGTGGTGACTACTCTGTGGGAATTAATGACCAACTTGCTGATCACCGTCATCCAATGCCACTCCCTGCTGAACTGATGCAGAAACTCGGAGGTGGATTCAGATATACAAAGATAGACCTTGCTGATGCCTATAATCAGATCAAACTGGCTCCAGAAAGTCAACGCAGACTCGCACTCAGCACTCACCGTGGAGTACTCCTGCAACAACGACTCCCTTTCGGAATCAAGTCAGCACCTGGTTACTTTCAGGAGATCATGGAAAACCTGACCCATGATCTACCTGGAGTGGCCGTCTTCCAGGATGACATGCTCGTCAGTGGGAAAGATGCAAACAGTCACTTAAACAACCTAAAGTGTCTGCTCACACGTCTAAGCGACAATGGACTCAGATGTCGCCGTGAAAAGTGCCAGTTTGCACTACCCAGTGTAGAATACCTTGGACACATTTTGTCGGCTGAAGGGATCACTAAGGGATCCAAAGTCGAAGCAGTCTTAAAGATGCCATCTCCAACGAACGAATCAAGCTTGAAATCTTTCCTAGGTTCAGTTCAGTTTTATGGAAAGTTTATCCCAAACCAAGCCAGTATAGCAGAGCCACTCTATTGCCTTACAAAAAAGTCAACTATTTGGAAGTGGGGAGATGAGGAACAGTCAGCTTTTGATCACTTGAAAAATGTACTTTCATCAAGTCAAGTTCTGATACACTTCGATCCAAACAAAACTTTGGGACTGGCTTGTGACGCATCAAACGTTGGTATTGGAGCAGTCCTGTTTCACCGCTATCCTGATGGAAGCGAGCGCCCAATATCCAATATGTCCAAGACTCTCACTTCTGCACAGCGTAACTACAGTCAAATTCAAAAGGAAGCCCTAGCTATCATATTTGGCTTGCAGAAGTTTTACCAATATTTGTACGGTCGTAAATTCATACTCGTGACTGACCACAAGCCACTGACATCACTATTCAGTCCGAGGAAAGGGACGCCACTTCTCACTGCTAACAGACTAGCACGATGGGCCCTGTGGCTGAACCAGTTTGACTACACCATTGAATATCGGAAATCAGCAGATCATGGCAATGCTGATGCCCTCAGTCGCTTGCCATTCGGTGATGACAACGACTTTGACAGAAAGGAAAATGGTGAAGACATAGACATGGTGTGTGCCATCAAAGCTCTTAGTATTCAAGTCCAACCTGTGGATGCTAACGTCCTCCGTCAAGAGTCAGGGAAAGATCCAGTGATATCTACAGTGATGCGCTACGTCCGTGAAGGCTGGCCACCAAAGAACATGGAGATCAATGACGAAGTCAACAAGTTCCGTAAGTTATCAAACTCACTTAGTATCTGTCATGGATGCCTTATACATGGATCTAGAGTTGTGATTCCACATAGCTTGCAGTCAAAGATCCTCAATCTTCTGCATCTCGGACACTTTGGCATGGAACGCATGAAACAGCTAGCAAGAACTGCTGTATATTGGCCTGGTATCGATGCTGCTATAGAGATAGCCAGTCGACGATGTGATTCATGTAACGAACATCAAAGGCAGCCATCTAAGCCTCCAGTTCACCCATGGATGTTACCAGAAAAGCCGTGGAGCCGCTTACATCTGGACCATGCAATAAATTTTATGGGTAGAGATTGGCTGGTGATCACAGATGCTTATTCCAAGTACCCATGCATTCATCCCACTTCCTCCACGTCCTCCAAAGCCACTTTGAATCTGCTTGAGGAAGACTTTGCGCACTTCGGATTTCCTCACACACTGGTCACCGATAACGCACCAACTTTTACGTCTGAGGAGTTCCAGAGCTGGTGCAAAGAACGCGGGATCACACACCTGACAGGTGCACCTTACCACCCAGCTACCAACGGAGCAGCGGAACGTTTGGTGCAGACCTTCAAACAAGCTCTGAGGAAGTCTTCTCTTCCGCCGACACGAGCACTTCAAGAATTCTTGATGCAGTACCGGAGAACACCGACATCCTGTGGATTCTCTCCAAGTGAACTTTTGAATCACCGGCAGATACGAACAAGGATTGATTCTCTGCTGCCATCGCCAGTACACATTGCTCAAGGCAAACAGTCTAAGGAAGCACATAAGTCTCAGGTGACTCCAAGCTCGGCTGATGTCGCTAAAGTTACCAGGCAGTACAAGGCCGGAGATCCTGTGTATGCACTATACTATGGACCTCGCTGAGACAAAGATCCCCGATGGGTACCAGCAATCATTAAGAAGTCATTGGGTACTCGCTGCTTTAACGTGAAGGTCATACCTCATGGCCCGATGTGGAGACGACACTGGGAACAGCTGCGACCGCGGTACACAACTGAGGAAGACAATGAACCTGGTGATGCAGAAAACACTGTATTTGAATTTGCAACAGATCACCCGATGGAGATCTCGGAAACTGTGCCACTAACACAGACAAACCAGACCCAAGACCATGTTACCCGTTCCAGAGTATGGACCAGACAACCCAAGACGGTCCAAGAGAACCTGTAAAACCCAAGAGAGACTTTGCTGTTGATACTTCTTGTGTAGCATCAATTTCAGTGGGGAGGTGTTATATGGACTGTTAGATATGTAATTCGTCTGACGTTCCGTGTGTCATGTGGTTCGTCTGAGTTCATTGTTTCATTGTTGTTGTCTTGTGGGACTGTCGTAGTAAAATGTCATTGATATATATATATGGCGGACATGACTTTTGTTTATTCATAACGAACATTGGGTGAGTGCGTTCTTTGTATGTAATTGAACAATAAATGTAATAATTAAATTGTATAACTCGTTATGTTATCTCTGCGAGTCACCCGAGGGAAACATAACAAAACCTTTGTGCAGTTTTGGTTATTCTTTAGCTGTTCTACGATATGCTTGGTTATATGTGATATTATGCTAGCACATGCTCATTTAGTTGACAGCTATTTTATCTTGAGGTTTGGTGACAAGTTTCCTCAAATTTCAATCTTCCTTAGGATTCTTGCAGAATATAAGATGGTACGTTTTTGCTCTTGGCACAACACCCAAAATGGCATTTTGGGTGTTGTGCCAAGAGCATCGATTACTACAGGAATAATTGTTGTCTTGGTCTTCCATGGTCTCCTCAGCTCTCTGGCTTGGTCCTGATATTTCTTGATTTTTTTCAATTTCTTATGTATTGACTCTGCTATCATAGGAAATTGCAAAATTATTGTTATTATTCAACTTACTCCCATCTCTAACTTGCTGGCCTTGTGCTAAAATTTGAAACCATTATTATTATTATTATTATTATTCAGTAGTTTTATTTTTATTGTGTGTGCTTTCACTGCATTGCCGTGCGCAGTTCTGTGTGCCTTGGGTATGTGCTGTGGTTTGTTTTGATGCTCTTATGGTTAAAATATTGAAAGTAGGATGTGTGTGGTGCCTAGTAGTGTTATTTTCTGTATGTTATATATACTTGGTAGTTCTGGTGGGTTTGTTATGTATCTGTCTGAATATTTTTTTATCTTACCTAATGCGCCTATGATAGTAATTGTTTCTGTTTTTAGACTCCGCATTCGAGTTACCTCTATTTCCAGATCTTTGCATTTTGAAAGTTTCTCTATTTCTTTTAGAGAAACGTTGTCATCTGTTGGAATTGATACATCGATTTGAAAGCATTTTTTGCTTGGTGATCCCTGACAACAATATCCAGCCTATTGGCTTTAATTTCTCTATCTGTGTGTATTGGCAAATCAGAGTATGGTTGTTTTCTCATTTTCTGTGACCTTTTCTGGCGTGTGTCTATACCATCTTTTTTTCTGTAATTATTCCATAGTGTTGGCATAGCTTCCAGTGTACATAGATCCCAACTCTGTCGTGTCTGTGAATATATTTCTTCTTTACCAGGACTCGGCAGCCTGAGACAATATGAATTATTATTGTTTCTTCTCCATCTCCACATATTCTGCAGTTACTTGTATTTCTTTTCATTACATGTTTTTGGTAATTTCTGGTGGGGAAGGCTTTGGTCTTGTGCTGCAATTAAAAATCCTCAAAACCATTGTTGGAGTTTTGCTTTGTCTATTTCTTTTGCATTTGGTTTAACTCAGTATTTGCCATGAAGGGGCTTTTCTTATCATCATTTTATCATAAGCTGTTGCTGTTCCAGTTTTAGTTTGGATTTCAGTTGTTTTACAGCTTTTGTTGTATTTTTTTTGTTTGTTTTTTTTTTCTTTTCTTCATAGTTGTTAGGTACTATGACTTCATTTTAGAAAAATGTGCCAAAGCAACCTTGAAAAGAAGAAAACTAGTTAAGAGTAGCAACATCACACTAGATTAAGCAAATGAAATAAGAGAATTAGACCAAACCCAGACATACAAATACTTAGGAATCAATGAACTAGATATGATACAACACACACCAAATGAAAGAGAAGATGAGAAAAAAGAAGACTATAGACAAGTTAGATTAATACTGAAAATGGAGCTCAATGCAGAAAACAAGTTAATAGGTATCAATATCAACACTTTAGCCATCCCAGTTATGTTACAGCTACAATGTTCTTACTTGGACTCTAAATGAACTAATTAAAATAGAGAAAAACAAGAAAAATAATGACAGGATTTAGGATGCACCACTCAAAATCTGATATAGAAAGGCTAAATATACAACAGATCGAAGGTGGTAGAGGCCTTATAGAGTTAGAAAGCTATTACAAAATAACCTCCATAGGACTACAGAAATACCTACTTCGGAAGCAAGGTAAACTAATACAAATAAACACAAACAAAACAAAGAAAAAAACTCTTTTCAGTCTTTAAAGAAGCTGACAAATACAAAAAAAAAGTCATAGTACCCAACAAAGATGATTATTATTATTATTATTATTATTATTATTATTCAGTAGTTTTATTTTTATAACGTGCTTTCTCTTCACTACCGAGCGCAGCTCTGTGCGCCTTGGGTATGTGCTGTGGTTTGCTGTGATGCTCTTATGGTCACTGTATTGAAAGTGTTTTGCGTAGGATGTGTGCAGTGCCCAGTAGTGCAATTTTCTGTATGTTATATATATTTGTAAGTCCTGGTGTTTTTGTTATGTATTTGTCTGAATATTTTTTTCTTATACCTAAGGCACCTACTATGATAGGAATTGTTTCTGTTTTTAGATTCCACATTCGAGTTACCTCTATTTCCAGGTCTTTGTATTTTGAAAGTTTTTTTCCATTTCTTTTAGGGAATCGTTGTCATCTGCTGGTATTGATACATTAATTAGAAAGCATTTTTTTTCTTCATGATCTTTGACAACTATATCTGGTCTATTTATTATTATTATTATTATATGTATCTCTTCTGCACAGGTGACCTCTGCTGTGTCAGACGGATTAAAGATTGCTATCAACAAATATGACAATGTCAGTAGTATTGATCATGATCAGATTGACTATGTACAGCGAGAGGTAAGTAAAGTCTGCATTATTAGAAAAAGTCTTCATAAAGTTTCCCTTGAAATATGAAATGCCTGTGTGTTCATCTAAATTACCATTATTACACACTGATTTATTCCAAATAGTGTTCTCACCCACTTTGGCTGGCCTTTGTGCCCTCTGGCCTTCAGAACAGGGATTATGAATATTAAGTGATTAGAATTGTAGTTTAGGCGAGCTGGCAGAAACGTTAGCACGCCGGGCAAAATGCTTAGCGGTATTTCGTCTGCCGTTGCGTTCTGAGTTCAAATTCCGCTGAGGTCGACTTTGCCTTTCATCCTTTCGGGGTCGATAAATTAAGTACCAGATACGCACTGGGGTCGATGTAATCGACTTAATCCCTTTGTCTGTCCTTGTTCGTCCCCTCTATGTTTAGCCCCTTGTGGGCAATAAAGAAATAAGAAGAGTAGTTTAGCTGGTGAGTGTAAGTTCAATTCCTAGGTCAGTGAAATTATATATACTCTGGTTCGAACATAAACTAACATCATAATAAGTTGAATAATAATTAAGAGAATCTCATTGGTTTGGACAATGGAATTAGAACAATCTACCCAACGTAGATTTAATAAAGGTTTTGGTTCCAATTGTGAGAATATTACTAAAATGTGACAAGCACTTGAAGACCAGAGAATACAATAATAAAAATGTGACTATAACAGAAAACGAATAAAGAATTTATCTTCATTTATTGTATTTTAGCAAATTGGTTCAATGCCAGCCTATTTATTGAGAACAATAGTTCATAGCCCATAACTGGTACCGCTATTCATTGCTATAACCAGATGGTGCTATTAAGTTAGAAAAGAGTGAGGGGTGGAATTAAGCAGCAGAAGACGGTGGGGAGGGAGTAACAGACTGTACACCCCAGACCAAATGGCGTGTAGACTGAGAAAATTGTGTGCTTTGCCCAAAGGCACATAATAGCTGTAGTGGTAGTGGTGTTATTAGTATTTAAATTTGTTCAGTGTTGTCCCAGTATAACTTCATAACCATTGTAACTGTTAATTTTAATAATTTGTATGAAGACATATTTGACAACCTCTTATCTATCCAGAAGAAAGATTTTCAAGGTGACATCAACATTATTATCTCTTCTTTAACACTTCCGTGCCTAAACTGGCCATATCTGGCCCAAATATTCTTCCTGTTTTATGACATGACCTCTCATACCTACTCAACGTTTGTCATTCTAAACATAGTCACAAAATCTGAAAGCTACAAGATAATACATGAGTAATTCAAAACAATGTGAATAAATTAACATTACATTTGACAGAGTAATCTGAAAGCTGAAGAGTTAATAAATATTCATTTTCTGTTGTATGACATAAAGTCTAATTATCTGTTAATCTCTCTCTCTTACCATTTCAGTTGGAATGCTGTGGTGTAAAGAACGCCACAGATTGGCGTAACACAAAATGGTACAAGACCTACCACGCAGTGCCAGAAAGTTGTTGTATGCCTCAAACTATGCACAATGTTACCTGTGATACAAAACTTGATCATCATTCTACAGGAATCTATCACCAGGTATTTTTAAAAATATTTTTCTATTTCAATCCCTCTTAAGTGTAGCATGTGCAAGTATCATCTGTAGCTCTGGGCCAACCAAAGCCTTGCAAGCAGGCTTGATAGAATAGAAACTGAAAAGATCAGTGTATGTTCATACAAATGTATGTATGTGTATGTGTCTTTACATTGTGCTCAGTTGAATGAAAGTTACAGTTTATGTGCAGTGATATTGTTGTGAGTTCTATCAACTGATTATCTGTTTGTCTTATGCTTTCAAAACTGGAGGGAGAAAAATTCCTTGACTTGAAAAATAGTGAGAGGAATGGTATCTGTCTGTAAGGTGATGCCTCAGTAACACAATCATGTATCCCGTTCTAGGACAGAATGATATAAAAACAAACAATAAATGGGAATATGTTTAAAACCTGGGGTACACATAGTTTACGACTAGTTACACCATATTCCTGCATGTCTTGGTATCTAAAAGAGTTAATCTATGCTGTATTGGAAAAGTGAATGTCAAAAATGATGATATATATATTAGTGTTTGCTGTTACCATAACATCCCTTCCCCAATTGAAGTGCTGTCCATCCTTTTTCATTACAGGGCTGTTACGAACGTTTGAAGCTGAAATTTCTTGACAATTTGACTTACATAACCTCAGCAGGGATCACATTTGCTCTTCTTCAGGTAAATTCATTTCGTTTTAAAAACTCTGAAACTTGATTGAATGAAAGTTATTTCACCTAACCTTTAGGTGGGTTTTAATTTTGGAGGTGGAGGGGGTCAATAGGTCACACCCTTAGGTGTGTGTGTGTATGAGAGTGGTCAGGCTTTAGGTATGTTTTGGTAGGGATTTCACTAGATGCAGACATTAGGTGTCAGTTGATAAGGAAAGAAATAGCACAAACTATAGAAATGTTCATCATCATCGTTTAACGTCCGCTTTCCATGCTAGCATGGGTTGGACGATTTAACTGAGGACTGGCGAACCAGATGACTACACCAGGCTCCAATCTGGCAGAGTTTCTACAGCTGGATGCCCTTCCTAACGCCAACCATTCTGAGAGTGTAGTGGGTGCTTTTACGTGCCACCGGCACGAAGGCCAGTCAGGCGGTACTGGCAACGGCCATGCTCGAAATGGTGTATTTTACGTGCCACCTGCACAGGAGCCAGTCCAGTGGCACAAAAAACAAAATTCTTTTTTAAGTATTCAATTAAACTATTTAGTCAGGTTATCTTAATGTTCTACTCTAAATATCCTGCCTTTTAACATAGAGAACACCATAGTGAAAGAACAGAGACTATACTATATTTATCTTGTGTATTATGCTGGCTTGTTTGTAGCGATAAATAAATATTAGTCATACCTGAATTTAGTACCTTGTAGCTGTGTGATAATGTTTATAGTAATATGGTGTTAATTTAAAATCTGTTTTTCAGTGTTTCACCCTATATTAGTTAAATGGTATTTCAAAAGACCATTTCAGTAATGAGCAAAAGATTCACCCACCATTACAGCCCTGGACTCACAGATTGCTGTGTTTTCTTGTTGCTAAGCATTTTCCCCAGTGTGCTAATGATTTTGCCAACTCATCTTAATATAGTCTATTAATATTGGTTTTAAATTTTGGCACAAGGCCAGCAATTTCAGGGGAGCAGTCTAGTCGATTTACATTGACCCTAGTGCTTGACTGGTACTTATTTTATCTAGTCTCTCATGATCCCTGAAAGGATGAAAGGCAAAGTTAGCCTCAACGGAATTTGCACTCAGCATAAAGACAGACAAAATGCTGCTAACCAATTTTTCTCACTGTAGCACTGATTCTACCAGCTTGCCACCCTAAGATAATTATTAACATTTTTACAAGATTATTTTCTCTCTAAATTTTTTTTAAAATTTCTTTTTCTTCCAGATAATTGGACTGATTGCAACGTGTATTCTCTGCTGTCGAACCCGTGGAGTGATTGCTTACAAAAACCTCAACAGTAATGTTAGTGCTAATGGTCTGAGAGTCTAACACTTTAGTTATGTCGGCATTTTGCAATGGTTCACAAACTATAGCTTTTCCCCCTAAAACATCCACTGTCGAATATACTCAATCGAAACATTTCACACAATTTTATTTAATCAAACTTGCATGCTAAGTTTTTGTTAGGTTTTTTTTCTTTTCTGTTTAAGATTTTTCTTTAATCAATTTTTATTTTAAAAAAAATTCCCCCCCCCCCCCTAGTTATTTGTTTGAAACTGAAAATTCCTATCAGACCTGTTGTCTCAATAAATATTGAGTCTTGATTGGTGTGGTGAAGGAGTTTGATTCTGTGGCTTGCATCATGTACCACCCCATAAACTATATTCTAAGAGATTAATTATAATTTTTCCAAACTTTCATTTTATTTTTGATAACTTATTTGGAATTGACCATTACTCTGTGTGTGTATGTGTGCGTGCATGAGACTCCTGTTTTCTCAGCTGACATACTTGTTTTGTTATGACTCTTTGACCATCAACACCAACATTCTGCTTTTAGCTATCAACAGCTGAATTTATGATACTCCCTCTTTTTTGACCAAGACTGATAAACTAAGTGGAGGGGGGGGAGTCACTATTTTATGGAAGGTTTAATATCACCAATAGTCAGTGTTATCAGGAAGTTGTAACTAATTTCACAAATTATTAATGACAAAAATTATTAAATATATTTTACCCCAATCTTTGAAAAAAATTTTTTAAAACACCAATTATTTTGGGGCCAGCACTTGTTCATCTCTAAAATAAATTAATCTTCTGTCAGTTTTATGTTTCTCCCCCCCCCCCTCATCAACTGTAGTTGCTTGTGACTTAAGTATCTGGACAGTAACATCTTTCATTTATTGTTGCTTCAAATATCTTTCACTAGTGTATATATACACTTACACATGTATATAATGACTATTGTGTGAACCGATCCCTTTTGTTACAAAATATTCCTTTTACAAACAACTAATAGATTCTTTTTGTCTCACTATTTCACATTAAAAAAAAGAAAAGAAAAGATGCTTTACACTCCAATTGAAAGTTATTTTGAATATTAATTTTCAATATGTAATATTATATTTTATAATCTACATAATCTTGATGCTGAAAATTATTTTGTTATCAACTGTATTTATTCGAAATGGCTCCTGTCCCTTATTTAACAACACCTAGGCAACAGCCAAGTACCAAGGTAGTTAATGGATACTTAAATGTCAAACTCCTAAAGTAAGACATATACAGGGTGAGCTCATACAATTACTAAAATAGTTGTATGCTAGTTTATTTATCTCAAGCATTAGCTAAACTTCCAGACTCAAAGCTGTTCTTTGAGTTTAATCTCAATGTCTGGCTCTCTATGCTTAAGTTAGATATGGTAGTTAGAGCCATTAAAAGGATTCACCATTTCAACAGGGAAATTGAATTTGTTTTGGACTCGAAGCTAACATTTTGGTGATGGTGTGTACTGTTTTGTAATTTCTACAAAATTAATACTGGATATTGATCAGTACCTGTGAAATCCTTGTCATTCCATCTTTTTAAACTAGAACACATTCATTAGTGATTTGTATTTAATCTATCATCTAACATTTAGTGAGACAAATATATTCAGTCAACTCTTTTCAAAAGACAATGAAATTCTGTTTTAAAAAGTAAAATAAACCTGTTTTATTCAAAATTTCTTGACTAATTTATTTGATATTCCTGAGGAAATTACTCCCTTCTAGGTTGAAATTAACATTATATACTCCTTATAGATTTTGTTTAATTTTGTCTTCGGAAGTCAATCTCCAAAGAGATGTGCTAATGGGAAAAGAAGAAAATATAATTTGTATAGTTGAAACAATTTCGCTTTATTCATTAGGAAAGGCTTGAAAACCACTACTTATCCTGTACAGCTCTGTACAAAGATGAAAGATAATGCAAATCAAGGATCCGAGTTTCAATTCTGCTGGGCTCATTTTACTGAGTCCAGACAAGAAAAAGAAGATAGCAGTAATTATAGCATGTAGAATGTATGTATATACAAATGTAGAACAGAATTAGCTGAAATATTTTGTCAGAGTGAAACTTCTTTAAAGAAACATTGTGTAATGAAAACCAAGAGCTTGTTCAGAATGTTGTCAATAATGAATTTATCAAAATAACATTGTCCATAATTAAATTGATGTTTGAAACATTTTGATGGAAAGTTTTTAATTTAGATCAGGGAATTTGTGCAATGGAACCAGGAAATCAAATTTCAAGTAAGGTGGTATCAAAATGGTCAACAGATGTTTCTCGGAGACAAAATATCACAGCCACCATTGTTCTTTTCACACACACACACACATTACAGATGTTATATATATGTCATTATTTTAATCTAATTACTTTTTATATTGATCTACCAATATATTGCGTGAACTAAATTGATGCCTCACAGGCTTCTAGGAGTGTGAAAATCAGATTTTAGAAATTGTCTTAACTTTAAAAGTTTTTTTTTTGTTTTTTTTTTATAATATAGCTCTTAAAGAGAACAGTAATTTTCATTCCATTTAATAAAATTTTAGGTAGTAATTTTAACCCTTTAGCATTCAGATTATTCTATCAAATGTAATGCTTATTTATTCACATTATCTCGTAGATTTCAGTGATGTTACTGCTTATGTTTAGAATGATAAATGTTGAGTAGGTGTGAGAGTTTGGATCTGCCCAGTTAGAACATAAAGCAGCTAGAATATGTGGGCTGGATTAAATGCTAAAGAGTTAAAAGTTTTTGTGTAATAAATTCTTATTTACAAACAAAATTTAGGTTAGTATTACAAGAGGGGAGCTTGGATGCACAGCAATTTTAAAAATTAATTTAAGATTTAGAAAATCTAGATTTGGGCATTTTAAAAAATAAAAAGTTATACAAGTGTCATTAACATTATGAATAATTATTATATACAAATATAATTTTAATAAAACAAAGGTAAGCAATAGTTTCTTCAAACTTTCCATGCAAAGTGCACCAATAATGTTTTATCTCTAAAGTACCACAAAGTAAATGAGGTTGAGAAATTTTTTTTTTAAATGGAATTTTGCAAAGGTATTTGTTTTGAGAAAGAATCAAGATAAGTTGCAGGGTTTTTACTGTTTAAATAACATTGTGATTAAAATGAAGATATTAATAAGTCTTTGCTGAAAAAAGAGAGAGGTTAGAGCCAGGCATCAGTTGCAAACTAGTATGGCTTGGTTAAGCCGTTCCTGCTTTTTTTTGTAAGCATGAAGCAGTCGTTCTCTTGACTCTCCCACCCTGTGACCAAGCAGTACATTCAGGGTGTGGCAGTTGGAAGGGGAGAGAGGGAAAGAAAAAGAGCAGTGCTCAGCTGGTACTCCAAGCTGAGAACATGGGAGAAAAAAAAAAAGTGCCCTGCTCAAGCACACCACATGTAGCCTGGTCCAGAAATTGACACTAGGCCACATTACCTTTGTCAAGGAGGGGAGAAATAGAAGATACTGTTTGGAGGTGATGTGGGTAATATTCTAAGCAACACTTTGTGGCTCCAGAGGTTCTTTGGACAAAATTGTAGAAGAGTTCAAGAAAAACAGCTGTATAACATTGATGGAAGATAACAAAAAAAAAAAAACATGGGGTGGGGGGATGTAATTAAACCAACATGGTAATGTATAGGCACTGAATTGAGTTGTAGTTAAAAAATGGCAGTGGGGGGGTTTGGGAGAGATCATTAAAGTTCAGCTTTAGAATCAGTTTTAGAACTGGGCTCTGGAATCTTTTCATTCAGGTATTTAAATATTGAATGGAAACTTGACCAGGAAGTCATTTCGTGTTTTGTATGTCCTGTGAAAGAAAGGAACAAAACATCTTTTAAAAAAAAGGATTTCTAACAACACACAAACTTTTAACAAGAAACAAGGTAATAAAGTAAGACATAACAAATTATTGAATAAGACAGTCTGGCACTGATTGTAACCTAGCTCCCTACCCTTTTATATATATATATATAAAATATTCCACCTCTCCAGGTTTTGAAACTATATTCATTGTTCGTAGTTGAAGCCATATTAGTTCAGAATAGCATTCTGTACATCTTACTTAATGTGGTTATACTGTAAGAAAACTGAAATACTTGTTTTGAGAAAGTATCTTGTATAGACATACAGCAGCAGACAAAAAGTGACCAGCAAGTATAGTGGGGTTGTTAAATCTAGATATTTCTCTCTCTCTCTCTTTCTTTGCACATCATCAGTAACAAGAATCCATATTCAAAAGCATGCTTAGAGAAATTTTCCTTCTACTATTATAGAAAAAATAGTGGTTAACATATCACTTGTGTCACAAAAAGCTGTTGGACTGGTTGAAAACTCATTAGTGGCAGAAGTATTAATTCAAAATAGCATTGTTTCTTACTGCACATAGACATACTATATACTGCTTTTAGCACAATATGTCTATATAAGATGTTTTCTCAAGATGAAAACTGCAGTGTTATCTGCAGCATATCTACATTAGGTAAGACATACAGGATGCTTTTCTGTACTAATGTTACTACTGTTACTAATAACAAATTACAGTATAACCATGTTAAGTAAGCTATCATTTAACATCTATGTTCCATTCATGACTTCTATGGCTGGATGCCATAAATTAGATCTTGATTCACCATCTGCTCATGGATACTAACAATGCCCTAGACATATTTTTAATCCTGACAAAGAATTCTTCAAAGTGTGTTTCAGTTGTCCAGAAGCAATGATAAGTGACTGTGATTGCTAGGTATGATTGCAGGAGTGGCTGTGTGGTAAGTAGCTTGCTTACCAACCATATGGTTCTGGATTCAATCCCACTGCGTGGCACCTTAGGCAAGTGTCTTCTACTATAGTCTCGGGCCGACCAAAGCCTTGTGAGTGGATTTGGTAGACGGAAACTAAAAGAAGCCCGTCGTATATATATATATATATTTGTGTGTCTGGGTTTGTCCCCCCACCATCACCTGACAACCGATGCTGGTGTGTTTACGTCCCCGTAACTTAGCGGTTCGGCAAAAGAGACCGATAGAATAAGTACTAGGCTTACAAAGAATAAGTCCTGGGGTCAATTTGCTCGACTAAAGGCGGTGCTCCAGCATGGCCACAGTCAAATGACAAACAAGTAAAAGAGTATGTATGTTTGCATGATTTTTTGCCTCTATCTCTGTCCTGCAAGATGGTATTCTTTATGTTCAGTAACTCAGCAGTCTGACTAACAGAAACCGATAAATATTAGACACCTAGGTACAGGGGTTGATACTGAATACACGTTTCCAAGGTGCTGCTCCAGCTTGGCCGCAGTCAAATGAGTGAAACAAGGGAAAGAGTACACTATCCAATGTATCTGCCTTCTCTTAAAACAGTAGGATAAGATTTGAGATAGATCTGGCTACTATTTTTTTCCATATGCAGGCAACCATACACACACACAAACTTCATCATTAGCTTGTCCTAATATAGTCTCTGCCTTAATTAACCCTTTTAATACCCTAACCCTATCTGAGATTGATCTTGGTTCTATTATATAAACTTTAATTTAAAAGTGATCTCAGTGAAAACCTTACATCAAAATTTTATGCTATGCTAATTTATGCTCCAAACACCAACTTAATAATAATCAAGTTATTTTACTAAATCCTTCGTTATTTTCAAAATTAATTGCAACAAAGTCAGTGTATTTCAACAGAGATATTGGTAATGGAAGGATTAAGACAATAGGACAGAATTTGAGGTAGATTTGACTGGCTGCTATTTCTTACATGCTCAAGCAACCACACATGCACACAGATTTCCTTCGACAAAATGCTTTATATATGAAAATAGACATAGCAGTAACTTTATAGGCAGAGAGAAAGAGGTGGTATTATCTGAACAAACAGAAGTCAATATCTTACCTGCTGATACTTTAGGGACTGTCCCATTGAAGGAGTTTACCACTGTATCAATAGGTTCTTTACTGGTGACCCAATTGCGACTTTTCTACAAATAAACACAAATTCAGACAACAATTAACGTCTAATTTTTTTACAAAAACAAGTTCTACTTGTTTTGTGTTTTTATTCATTATCATTGTTTTAACAAATCCCATCCAACCCATGGTATTTGTTTGAGGTAAATTTTCTACAGCTGGATGCCCTTCCTGTCACCAACCTTGTTTCCAAGCAAGGTAATATTTTCCTCTTGCAGGACATATTTGCATGAAAGATTGGTAAGGAAGTCTGTATCACAGTGATACACATCTACAACTAACACATGATATCAAAACAAGGAGACACTAATACACATATGTATATAACAAGCTTCTTCCAGTTTCCATCAACCAAATCCACTCACAAGGCTTTGGTCAGCTCATGGCTATAGTAGAAGACACTTGTTCAGTGGAAATGAACCTTAAACCATGTGGTTAGGAAACATATTTCTTGATTACACAGCCACACTTGTACCTAAAATATGATGTATTTACTTATCTATTAATTTTAGTCTAGATTGTAAGGTTCTACAAATTTTAAATCAGCCATATCTCGCTCAAATATTCTGTTTTATATTCAAACTGGCCAGATTTAGCCTCTCACACCTACCAAACAGCACCATTCTCAAAATAAGCAATCACATCATTGAAATCTTGAAGCCACTATGTAATGCATGATTAATTCCAAACAGTGTGACTGAATAAGCATTACTGAAGTACGATACAAAGAGATAAGGGGTGGGTGCTGAAAAGTTCCTGGCTTTAAGGATACCACGAAAGGCCCGGTTGAAGGCCCAACCTTCTGAGTTTTTTTTTTTTTTTGAAGGGCTTAGAAAAACTGAACGACCACTGTTATAAGTGTGTGAACCCAAGAGGGGAATATTTTGAATAAAATCATAACTGCTCCTCCTGTATTTTCTTTTACCTACAGCCAGGAACTTTTCAGCACTCCCTCGTATTACATATATATATATATATATATATATATATATATACACACACACACACACATGTATTATAGGAAGACTCGTAGAGAGAACCTTTTTGAAGAATTCTTTAACATCAGCATCATTAATATAATTGTCAGGCATGGAATCGGTAAAAGCCACAGCAGAAATCCTTGATAAGAAATCCCTTCTCTGGTTGGCCTGAAATGACATAAAAGGATCTTGAACAAGACTGAAAGAACATCGACCACCACCCCACTACCCTCATCATCATCATCAACTAGACTAAAGGTGTCCCCACCGTCACCACTCCTCTCTTAAAACTCCTCAGTTAAAACACATATGTGCAACAACACAAGTAAAGAATGCATAACTGCAGTGGTACATGCAACTAAATGAAGGAAAATGAAAATCTGCAATACAAAAAAATTGATTGGAATTTATTTTTGTTCTTTGCAATAGACTTTATTCCTATTAACATATTTTTACATGAAGAAAAGAAAGAAAAATATATTAAAAGCACATAAGACTGAATTATCGAGGGGAAAAAAAAAAGGACCCATAAATATCTCACCAAGGAAACAAAGAAAAAGAAAAGTGGGGGAAGGTGGATTAAGCAGGGAAGGGAGTACACCCCAGACCAAATGGCATGTTCAGCCACACCTCATGAATATGATTGCAATGGGGGATGGCGAGTGGCATTCGCTGCAGCAACCACAACAATTAGCAGGGTTCATTTCTCAGATGGGCCACAGTTATCCTGATTTTGCAGAGGAAATCAGCAGTGTGGGGTCTGAGAATACCTGAAAGGACGGCATTTCAAAAGGACTAAGACAGAGGTAGTTTTTTTTTTATCTATGACCCCGTTTCATTACTTTTATTCTAATGGACCCCCGTAGTCTTTCAATATTTAAAAAAACTAGTTTTATAGAAACTTCTTTCAAAATTACTATTTTGTTCTTCACACATTAACTACCAGCATCACCTTACCGGCACTTGTGCTGGTGGCACGTGAACAAAACATTCGAGCAAGGTCGTTGCCAGTGCTGCTGGACTGACTCCTGTGCAGGTGGCACGTAAAAAACACCATTTGGGCGTGGCTGTTGCCAGTACCGCTGGACTGGCCCTCATGCCAGTGGCACGTAAAAGCACCCACTACACTCTCGGAGTGGTTGGCGTTAGGAAGGGCATGCAGCTGTAGAAACTCTGCCAGATCAGATTGGAGCCTGGTGCAGCCATCTGGTTCGCCAGTCCTCAGTCAAATCGTCCAACCCATGCTAGCATGGAAAGCGGACGTTAAACGACGATAACTTTGTGTAGGCTGAACTATGTAAAACATAAGAGATTCTATTATTTTATCCCAGGGTCACTTTGACAGCATGCACTGCTCTTGACATAATAATAATAATAATCATAGTTTCAAATGTAAAGATGGACGAAATACTGCTAAGCATTTTGCCCAGCGTGTTAACAATTGACAACTCTTTAATAAGAATAATAATATAGAAGTTACAATTACTCACCAATTTGGCAGTTGCCACTCCACCGTAACTGTGACAGATGAAAGCAATATGTTTCGCTTTCGCTGGCACCACAAAGTTATCCCACACATATAACAGGTGTTCTAAAGCACTACCGTTTCTCTGCAACATCACAGAATAAAAGATATTAAATTAAAGAATTAGGCACAGGAGTGGCTGTGTGGTAAGTAGCTTGCATACCAACCACATGGTTCCGGGTTCAGTTCCACTGCATGGCACCTTGGGCAAGTGTCTTCTACTATAGCCGCAGGCCGACCAAAGCCTTGTGAGAGGATTTGGTAGACGGAAACTCAAAGAAGCCCTTCGTATATATGTATATATATGTATATGCTTGCGTGTCTGTGTTTGTCCCCCCAACATCGCTTGACAACCGATGCTGGTGTGTTTACATCCCTGTAACTTAGCAGTTCAGCAAAAGAGACCGATAGAATAAGTACTAGGCTTACAAAGAACAAGTCCTGTGGTCGATTTCTTCGACTAAAGGCGGTGCTCCAGCATGGCCGCAGTCAAATGACTGAAACAAGTAAAAGAGTAATTTACAGTTATTCTGAAGCTATTGATTCCTACAACACATCATCATCAGCGATCTGGTGGCCCTGCATGATGTGTGAACACAGCAAAGAGAGTGGTGTTCCTCATGAAGCACACAAACAGTAGGGGAATAAAACTTGTAGTAGTAGTAGTAGTAGTAGTAGCAGTAGTAATAGTAGATAAGTATCCACTAAAATCACTGGTAAATGTTTCATCTGTGAGAGCACCACTACAGGCTGCAGTAAAATCTGCACCAGCAGAATCTGTGAGAGCCAAATGTTGTAGTTGCAGACAACTGTTACACAGGATAGTTCTTCAAGGGCACTTGCTTTATATATATATATATATGTGTGTTGTAGTGAAAGTGATTGACACCCCTGGTGGATTGGAGAATGGACTAGCCAAACTCTTACAAAGAGTAGAGGTCGGTAGTAGACAGAGAGAACATTTTGGTAGTCTCGCCAAGTACATCATGTGAACACATTGATTAAACCTCCACCACCTAATTCTATATATGCCAACCTGTGGCAGGATATAAAAATATATATAAATATATATATATGTATATATTTTATTTGTTGCTGGGGCACTACCTCGAGGAATTGACCTGCAGTACTTTTTTTTTTAAAGCCTGCTATTTATCCTATTAAGGGGATGTAAACACACCAACACTGGTTGCCAAGTGGTGATGGGGTACAAACACAGACCTAAAGATACACATGTACATATATGACCAGCTTTTTTCAGTTTCCATCTACCAAGTCTACTCACAAGGCTTTGGTCAGCTTGACGCTTATAGTAGAAGGTACTTGCCCAAGGTGCCATGCGGTGGGACTGAACCTGGAACCATGTCTGCACCTATTTCACACAACCATGCCTGCTCTACACACACACAACCACCAGACTAATTGTTAACGTTTATTTCATTAAACTACATTTTTGATTCAGTAAAAACATTAACATCTCCTGTGACATGAACTCATAACATGTATAACACACATTTAGATGACCACATGAACTAATAATTTCTCCTAATTTTTCACACACAAGGCTGACAGTTTTGAAGGGTGGGAGATGTTGATTACATCAACCCCAGTGCTCAACAGGCTCTCATTTTATCAATCACGAAAGGATGAAAGACAAAATTAACCTTAGTAGCAAAGCCAGAAAGAAATGCTTCTAAGCATTTTGACTCACATGTTAATGATTCTGCCAGCTCACCACCTTATCACATGAACTAATAATACATGAGAGATTACTGGGGTGTGTTAACTAGAGACTGAACTGTGTTAACTGCTGTGAACACACTGAACTATGTTACTACAGTACACAGAAGTATGCATTAACTACGGAATAAATAATAACATTTTGATAACAGTAAAATTTTGAGTGTTAACAAAAGTAATTAGTAGTAAGTTAACTATGGAGTACAGGAAGATTTTAACCTTTTCGTTACGATTTTTCTGTTAAAATACACCGACTTTGTTTCAATTAATTGTGAAAACAATGAAGAACTTAATAAAATCATCATCACCATCATTGTTCTTTAATGTCCATTTTCCATGCTAGCATGGGTTGGACGGGTTGACCAGGGTTGGCAACTGGAAAGCTGCACCAGGTTCCAGTCTGATTAAGTTTGATTTCTACAGATGGATGCCCTTCCTAACACCAACCCCTTTACAGTGTGTGTTGGGTGCTTTTTAATGTGGTACTAGCACAGCACTCATGCAGGTAAATCCTCTTCACCAGGGGAAGCAACCTTAACACTTCTGCTGTAGAGGACGGGTCTTTTTGAGTATAGGAAGGCGCCATATATCTCGGTCTTTTGTCATCTCCTCCAAAAAGTTCAGTGTCCTGAGGTTATTATTAAGGTGGTGTTTGGAGCAAATTAACACAACGTTTTGATGGAAGGTTTTAATTAAGATCAATTTACAACAGGGAGATTGCAACATGGAGTTTGGTATCAAAAGGGTTAATCACTGCACCTGCACTCACACACAAGCACCCAACACCTTCCAACCCCTAATTCCTGTCACCCCTATCCCACTCACACCTCCATGCATCTCCCCACAACGCACACATACGCAAGATGGCCACACACACATTGTTAACCTCAGTAAGCATAAAAGCAAACTAACAAACAAACAAAACTAGCAGATGTCTCACCCTGATTTTATTTCCAGTTTTTTTACTTCTGTTTAAGTTCGTATTTAAGACGAGAACAGCAAAACTGGATTGGACAGCTCTTTTGATGAATGGCATTTGTGAACCACTGTCTAAGCAGTCATTGATGAGGAGTCTAGCAAAGAGAAAGTTACATGGTTCATTGTAACAGATTCTATGAGTGTTACAGAATATGGTTCCAATAATGGTTAGAAACATTAATCCCTAAAATCAAGGAATATTGTTGAATGGATCTAAAAGGTCTTGCAACATTGACTTCAACTCAATTCACTTTACACCATTTATGTCTCTGAGAATCAAAGACAATAAGACTAATTCCTCATTGATCGATATCACTGAGGTAATACCAATATTTGATGGCAGTCAGATCATTCTTCTGTAGGGCCTCCATTGACCAAGGTTGATTATGCGGTTGCACATGTGAAGGCCAAAGTAATATTATTTGCCAGTAATACTGAGTTGCCCATTAACAAAAAGTCTTCCCTCTCCATGCAGCTAATGTGTATTGAAAGAAAAGGCCACCAACTTCAGTTGATACTGTTTGCCACAGGGATCATTGCGGTATACACTGTCACAATACAATGAGCTGGAGCTGATACCGCATAGCAACTCCCTAACAGTGTCACCAATCCATCATCCCAGATTGGCACATTTCCACACACCCTGAAAGGACGAAAAGGAAAGTTGACCTCGGAACAATACTGTGAGGTATTCTATCTAACACTCTAATGACTACTAATTAGCTGCTTAACTATTCCTCTAATGTCATGTTTGTGCTTCAATAACTATAAGCAAGAAAAGGAGACTACCATATTTTACAGTATACAAGGTAAAATTTTTCGGTCCAAAATTTACAACCAATTAAAAAGCAGGTCATCTTATACACCAAGATTACTCCGAAGGACCAAAAATTCCATCTGGAAATGCAGCAGGATTTGGAAAGCTAGTGACAATATTTCAGTGTTTACACTACATGTTTACACTTTATACTATGTTGATTTGTGTGCAGGAAAATATGGTCGGATATATTTTTGGAGGATATTTATTTGTATAAAATACACCATTTTGAGTGTGGCCGTTGCCAGTACCGCCTGACTGGCCTTCGTAGGATTTTCGAGCAAGATCGTTGCCAGTGCCCCTGGACTCCCTCTTGTGCGGGTGGCACATAAAATATACCATTTTGAGCGTGGCCGTTGCCAGTACCGCCTGACTGGCCTTCGTGCAGGTGACATGTAAAAGCACCCACTACACTCTCTGAGTGGTTGGCGTCAGGAAGGGCATCCAGCTGTAGAAACTCTGCCAAATCAGATTGGAGCCTGGTGTAGCCATCCGGTTTCACCAGTCCTCAGTCAAATCGTCCAACCCATGCTAGCATGGAAAGCGGACATTAAACGATGATGATGAGGACTTCCTTTCTCAAATTGCTGCTAATACTTTCCTTACTTAAGATGGCGAGCTGGCAGAATTGTTAGCATGCCGGACAAAATGCTTAGAAGTATTTCCTCCATCCTTATGTTCCGAGTTCAAATTCCACCAAGGTCAACTTTGCTATTCATCCATTCGGGGTCAATGAAATAAGTACCAGTGTTACACTGAGAAGGGGGTCAATGTAATCAACTATCCCCTTTGCCCCCAAATTTCAAGCTTTGTGCCTATAGTAGAAAGGATTATTATCATTAAGGCGGTGAGCTGGCAGAATTGTTAGCATGCCGGACAAAATGCTTAGAAGTATTTCCTCCATCCTTATGTTCCGAGTTCAAATTCCACCAAGGTCAACTTTGCTATTCATCCATTCGGGGTCAATGAAATAAGTACCAGTGTTACACTGAGAAGGGGGTCAATGTAATCAACTATCCCCTTTGCCCCCAAATTTCAAGCTTTGTGCCTATAGTAGAAAGGATTATTATCATTAAGGCGGTGAGCTGGCAGAATTGTTAGCATGCCGGACAAAATGCTTAGAGGCATTTCATCCATCCTTATGTTCCAAGTTCAAATTTTACCAAGGTCAACTTTGCCTTTCATCCCTTTCAGGGTGGATGAAGTAAGTACCAGTTGAACACTGAGGTGGGTGTAATTGTTTAAACCCCACCCTCAAAATTGCTGGCCTTGTGCCAAAATTTGAAACCAATATTATCTTACTTCTACACAGATTAAACTGCTTTCGCAAACTACTGTTCCACACTTAACTCCCTTATTACTAAATATTAAAAAAATCGTTTTATACTCAGTAATCTGGTTGGTAATCTAATTTAACAATATACTCAGATAATCCAGATTGTTTGACCAGGGGGGGTTTAGACAGAGTCCTGACCAAAGACATTCCAGCTACCACCATCCTGTCTTCTTTCACGCAGTTTATCTCAGACTAAATAATCCAGCAAGCTTTTACCTGTTTTAGAGTGTGATTTGAGATGTTTAAGACTTATTTCTAGCAAGTCAAATAAATGACCCCATAGCAGTTTGTAGATTGGTTCATATAGTATTTACAGTGTCATGTTCTGATAGAAATTTTTACATACAGAGATTTGCAACTCTATTCAACCCATACTATATCTGGAGAAACAAGCCACAAGAATTTGTTTACAAGATCTTTAATCGTAAGAAGTAAGGCTAAGTGAAGAGAAGAAATGGACAAAATAAGACTGATAGAAGGCCACTGACCTACGAGCCCACTGACCAGCACGAACGGCCCCAGAACCATGGACTAGCAGCAGTAATTTGTGAGGGTTTGTCAAGGCATCTTTACTTTGGAAAATGAAACTTTGTGGTTCCGAACCAATTCGGTTAATCTGTGAAGACAATAAAATAAAAGAAAAAAAGTTACATTAACAAAACAGACCAAAGCTAAGAAAACACTATTCATTTCAAAGGCAAACTTTACATTCCAATCACTAACCCTACCCATCAGGTGGCTGAATATTCCACAGACTTGTGATGCAATATGTGAAAAGGCTGGAGGAGCTTGAAATAACTGGTACAGTTGCAAGGGCTTCTACACAGTTTCCATCTAACCAATTTCACCCACAGATTTTGGGTTACAAAAGGACATTTGCTAAAGATGCAACTAAGTGGAATTGAACCTTGTGGCCTCGTGATTACAGAGCAAACTTCTTAACCACTCAACCATGCCTATCCAATACAATACAGCAACACCTCCACACATACACAATTACTATAAACTGGAGCCATTGCCACATAAAAAACAACTGTGTCGATGTTGTGTAAATGCACCCATGCTGGTGGTATGTAAAATGCACCCAGTACACTCTGTTAAGTGGTTGGCTTAGGAAAGGCATCCAGCCATAGAAACAATGCCACAACAGACAATTGGAGTCTGGACAGCTCCATGTCACTGTCTAATCCATGCTAGCATGGAAAGCAGACATTAAACGGTGATGATGATGATGATGTCATCAAGCAACAGAGAGAAGAGAAAAAACATAAGGTTCAATATTTTATCACAGTATCAATCAAATACTGTGATACTGTTATATACCACTAGTCACAATGCACTTCCAATTCTGTCTTGATTGCTTAATTAAATCATCTTTGCATCTTCGTGGAGGCCTTTCAAGTGGCCTTTTCTGATCTCTTGTTTACCACTCAGCAACTGCATGGGTCCACCAGGTGCCTGTGAACCTTGTGATACGATCGGCCAAGTGGAATTTGTGCTTTTTGGTATTCTATGATTACATCATTCATTCCACTTTGTTCTCGAATTATTCCATTTTGAATTTGCTCTTGTAATGGTATTCTTAGCATGGTTCTTTCCATGACCCTTTGTGAAATTAACATATTAGTGGTTGAGTACTCCACAGACGTGCTTAGCCTTAACGTAGTTCTCAGGAAGATTCAGCGTGACATAGAATACGATAAGGTTGGCCCTTTGAATTACAGGTAAAACTCATTTTGTCAGGTGAGTGGACTAGAGTAACAATAAATAAACTGTTTAATAATGTAAATCAAATTTGGTCACATGACAAACAGTGACCCACCCCGTGCATAATTCTAATATTCCTTTCTTTTTTTTTTTTTATTTGTTTCAGTCATTTAACTGCGGCCATGCTGGAACACCACCTTAAGGAGTTTTAGTTGAACGAATTGACCCAAGACTTATTCTTTGTAAGCCTAGTAATTATCCTATTGGTCTCTTTTACCCAACTGGTAAGTTATGGCAACATACACACACCAACATTAGTTGTCAAGCGATGGGGGGGGGGGGAGTAACAAACAGACACAAACACACAACCTTCAAACATTGGGCATTTAACCTTTTAGTGTTTAAACCGGCCATATCTGGCCCAAATATTCTACATGTTTTATATTTGAACTAGCCATATCTAGCCTCTCACACCAAACCCACATTGACATTCTAAAAATAAATAATCACATCATTGAGATTTCAAAGCAATGAGATAATGCATGATTAATTCAAAACAATTTGAGTGAAAAGGCATCACATTTAACAGAGTAATCTGAACATTAAAGGGTTAAACCACTGGCTGGTTTAAATGCTAAAGGGTTAAAGAGAGAAAATGTAAAAGCATGATTTCAAATGTTATAATAAAGGGACATGTCTGTGACTAAGTCACTGACCATTCTAACTGTTTGGCAAGTTGGAAAAGTCGACAATGTGGCAAGTTGAAAGGATAACAATTTGACAAAACAATCAGAGGTTCCATACTTACCGGTACATAGACCTTCTCCAGTTTCATTTCATTTTGTAACATATTGTAGATATGATGAGTGACAGCCTGAAAGATGATGATGACAACAATAGTAATAGTGATGGCAATGGTGAAAGTGGTGGTGATGACGGTAGTTGGTGGTAAAGATGACGATAATAATGATGGTGACATTGCTAATGAGGATGACAAAAATAAGGAAACATGGGTATAAATACAACCCTAAATATACAAACTACATAGGAGCACTCCGTCGGTTACAACGAAGGCCCCAGCTGATATGATCAACGGAACAGCCTGCTCGTGAAATTAATGTGCAAGTGGCTGAGCACTCCACAGACACGTGTCATGTACCCTTCTTGTAGCTCTCAGGGATATTCAGTGTGACACAGAGTGTAACAAGGCTGGTCCTTTGAAATACAGGTATTACTCATTTTTGCCTCTGAGTGGACTGGAGCAACATGAAATAAAGTGTCTTGCTCAAGGACACAACGCGTCGCTGGGAATTGAACTCACGACTTTACGATTGTGAGCCGAATGCCCTAACCACTAAGCCACGCGCCTTCACACAAACTACATACACACTGTGGACATAGGTGCAGACGTGGCTGTGTGGTAAGAAGTTGTTTGCTTCCTAACCACATGGTTCCGAGTTCAGTCCCCCTGTGTGGCACATTGGGCAAGTGTCTTCTACTATAGCCTCGAGTTGACCAAAGCCTTGTGAGTGGATTTGGTAGACGGAAACTGAAAGAAGCCCGTCATATATATGTATATATATATATATGTGTGTGTGTGTGTGTGTGTTTGTTCCTCCACCATCGCTTGACAACCGATGCTAGTGTTTACGTCCCCGTAACTTAGCAGTTCGGCAAAAAGAGACCGATAGAATAAGTACTAGGCTTACAAAGAATAAGTCCTGGGGTCGATTTGCTCGATTAAAGGCGGTGCTCCAGCATGGCCACAGTCAAATGACTGAAACAAGTAGAAGAGAGTATATGTTATAAGTGTACATATTTAGACATAGTTGCATGGTAAGAAGCTTGCTTCCAAACCACGTGGTCCTGAGTTCAGTCCCACTGCATGGCACCTTGGCAAGTGTCTTCTACTATAGCTTTGAGCTGACCAAAGCTTTGAGAATGGATTTGGTAGATGGATTAGTTTAGTTTTATAAAAGGGAGAAGGTTTAACATTTGCTTACATATACATACACATAACATAAACATATAATATAAATATATGTATCATATATGTGAAGGGGCATGGCTCAGTGGTTAGACCATAAGTCTCACAATCAATGATTAGGTTAATGTCTGCCTCAGATGTCTATCTTGAACTTGACAGCCTCTTTCTCACTCCTGCGTCCACCACCTCTATCAATTCTTCTACCATAATGCTAGTACTATTATAATGACTACTTACCTCTCCTAGTTCTTCATAATTCTTCTCGTTATCCCTTCTATTGTTGCTGATGTTAAACTCAAAAGGTCTCCCAGTTTTAATGTGTCGTAGCTGGCCCTCTGGCAAATAAAACAAGATTTTAAATTAAAAAAAAACAAAAACAAACAAGAACCTGAAGTTAAGTTGGAACAAACGAAGCAAATACCATGGTAGATTGTGGCTCAGTGGTTAAGATGCTGAAGTTAAAGAGATAAGCTTCATCAGTTCTTGTTACAGCTGTTACATTGACTGAGGAAGATACAAGTATCTGCTCACATCCATGTTTCTAGATGAATACTTAAGGTGAGGATCACTTCACTCACCTATCTATAAGTATCATACGGCAGGGGATGCAGTACCCTCCCCTGATGCAGAAGTGAGATTCATTTTACAACACTCAATAGGTACCACGAGGAGGTGCAGTACAGTTTGCTGTACATAGTACCAGGGTGACATACAGCAGAACTACATGTACTTTAAGGTCACTATTAAAGGCGGTTCTCTATTTACCCGTGAGGATAATTGGTCCCACAAAACACAATAGCCATACTTCTGTTGTTAGCACCAATAATTAGCCAACACTTATGGTAACTTGGGCCACAGGCTAAGTTCACCTGTTTAACAATCTACCTCTTGGTTCATAAATACATTAAGTAGACACCACTCAGTTGCAAGCATTTGGTCCAGATCTCTGGTTTTAGAGTGACTTTTCCATTAGATTTCAGACAGATTCAGCACTGAGTTACTGAAGCACAAATATTGTTATAGCAAATATTCTACTTAATACCACAGATTTGTTTGTCAGCTGCTTGACCTTAACAACATAAACATGTTCCTTAGTGGTTGACAATATGTGCATCTCTGATCATGAGCAAGAGTAGTAGGGGAGCATCGTAGTCAAGTTCTGAGAGGGATTCTTTGGGGCTTGAATGAATGTAACAAAAGCAAAGTTTGAAGGAAATATTAGCCATTTTTCATACTTTCTAGAGGTAAGCAAATAAGAAATAACAGTTGCTACCCAAGGACAAAAATCGTGTTACACAGTGTAATCTAGCACTGACTTGTTTTCAAGTGTGAAGGGTAGATTCTATAATGCTTGGGTACAAAGAGTGGCTAAAGACAGATGTTGATTGTGTAAGAAATATGAAGGCCAGAAAGAAAGGTGTTGAGCATGCTCTGGATGTGTAATATTTAATGTGGATGAATGAAAGGGTACAAATGAGATGAGGGGGAAAGAATGAATGAATGAATGGGTTGATGGATGACTTTTGTTAACAAATTCTTACTTACTTTCGTTGAAACGATATTTAAAAGACTCCAAAGATTTTCGTTTTATTTTGCTTTTATTATGGTTCTGGGGAGTTGATATCACATTTGGATCTTTGGAATAAATACAGAAGTAGAAATAAAGAAAACAAAAGAAAAAATGTTGAAGAAAGACAGGAAGACTGAAGGTTGATAATAAATTCAGTACATATATATATATATATATACCATATAAATATCACACACACACACATATATATATATGAAAGAGAGAGAGAGTAATAAGGCATTATGAAAGGAAATAAATGCATAAACAAAATGTAGACATCTGGCAAGTATGGAATTATAATGTTTACTTTTATTATTATTATTATTATCAGTCAAAAACTGTAGAACTAAACACCAGATGTTAATGGTTAAACACTTCATGTTACATAGCTAAACACCACAGCCAACATAACTAAACACTATATTTTTTACAACTTAATATCTTCATAATAATAATAATAATAATCATAATTCTAATAATGTTTGTGCGTCATTGTTGATGATGACCAGGACATCATGAGAGAAGATGGGTCACAGTGTATCTGGCTGTGGCCAATGAGGGTACCAGTGGTCTGCTGGGAAAGAAAGGAAGGAGTTGGTTGGTTCTGAACTTGAGCAGCTCGTGTTTTCTTCATGCTCCTGCAATGTTATTCTGTTTATAGGGAGTGGCACCTCTGCTGCTGCAGCTATGGCAGGCAAGGGCTGTCCTGTGCTTGCATTTCCCAGGCGTCAAACTGGACTACACCCACTCATGGTACCTATTGAATGATACAAATTGAACCTCACTACAACATCTATTGATGGTACCTACTGACATGCAAGTGAACTGAGTCTCATCATTGCATCTATTGACAATACCTCTCACAACATCTACTGAGAAGTTACGTTGTTATAACTCAGCACAAGACATATTTACTGTTAAATGGAATGTACCTCATCATTCTGTTGCACTGTTCCTCACCATGGTACCTAATTACAACTAGATGGAGTAAGTTCAATGAGAGTTAAGCGTTTTTCCTAGTATCTTTGGAAGATTGGCACCATAATAAATAACTGTATGTTTGTAGAGCTACATTAATATACCACTAAACCATAGCTCTCTTCAAACCAGACATGATTTTAATACAACAGTATTATATGGTCTCCCTTCAAGCCAGACACGACGTATCTTTCCAGCTCACTACTGTTGCACAACTTACTTCTAATCATATATGATTGAGGTCATCATCATCATCATTTAATGTCTGCTTTCCATGCTGGCATGAGTTGAACAGTTTGACAAGAGCTGGCTAGGCAGAAGACTGCACCATGCATCGCTGTCTGTTTTGGCATGGTTTTTATAGCTGGATGCCCTTCCTAAAACCAATCACTTCACAGGGTGGACTCTGTAAAGCCTATTAATGCCTCATTACTGGCCAGCTCTCTTCTAGCTGCAAGGTCTAATAAATCTCTAAGGCCTCATTTATATACCAACCATTACCATAAAGCTCTCTTCTCACAGCCAAATATAGTGAATTTCTGTAAAGTCTTTATTGCGAAGCTCCTTTCTAGCTAGACTTGGTTCATGATTATCTTTGTAAAGTTTTGTTAATACACTGCTATTGCATAGCTCTCTTCTAATCAGACCTGACTATGACAAACAAACAGCTCTTTTATCTTTTCCTTGTGTGGCATGGCCACTACCTTGAAGACATTTTAGTCAAATGAATCGCCCCCAGAACTTATATTTTTATAAAGCCTGGTATTTATTCTATCAGTCTCTTTTGCTAAACCACTAAGTTACAAAGATGTAAACACCGCAACACCAGTTAAGTAGTGAGGAGGTGGACAAACATAAACACAAAGTCACACGCATACACATGTGTCATATGTATATATGCATGTGTGTATATACAAACACACACACATATAACAGGCTTCTTTCAGTTTCCATCTACCAAATTCACTCACAAAGCTTTAGTCAACCTGAAGCTATAGTAGAAGACACTTGTGCAAAGTGCCACGTAGTGGAACCGAACCTGGAAGCATGTAATTGGGAAGCAAACTTCTTTCTGCCCCACACTCACACAAATGCAGACAACCACTCTTCAAAATGTTTGAGCTAACCTTTTAGCAAAATTTTGCCAGATTCTTTCGAAGGAAATAATTTCATTTGTTTTCCACCACAAAATTTTTTTTTATATTTCTCTTTATGGCTCAAGTTGCACTGATTCGAAGATGTTAATTTCACGTCCCCTTCAGTTTTGGAACCTTTAGTGGCTTCAGGCATGAGTTTCTGCGAACTTTCTTTTTCTTCCATTTCGCAGTCTGCAGAAGAAACATCATCACCAGAGTTTCTTTCGCTATTTTTGTCTAGAATTGACATTTCTATATCTTTCTTGTTTGAATGTTCCAGACCATTCTCTGGCTGCATAAGGCACTTGTTTTCAGAATGTCTCCAAGACAAAATCTGTTTTGTGGAACCGAGTAACTGAGGTTTAAAAAGAAAAAAAAGAGAAGGTAAATTTCTTTATTTACAGGAAATCAAACTATACACACAATATATATAGTTCCTGTCTACTACTTAGACAGGAACTATACACAACAGCATACAGAAAATATACACAATATATACATGTAAAATATGCAGAACAATATATACACAGGAAATATACGGAATCTATTACATATTTGTGGAAGTTAGTGTTCATCTTTTTTTACCCTCTTTCTGTACTAAGCAGCGATTGCCTACTACAGTGCAGAATCCCCATGCATTTTCTCTATTTTTTAATTTATTGTTTAGGATGAAACATTGATAATTTTGACTGACATGGCAGATAAATCAAGTTTAGGAAACATTTCAAGTTCTATAAGTTGTATAACATCAGCTGCTAAGGAAATTAAAGGGTGGTGTATTGTTGCAGATTCAGTTAACTGTGGTTGATTTGAAATTGGAAGAAATCTAGTAATTTTTGCAAGTTTTGGAGGTTTTAGGATTTCCGACCCAAAGCAGAGACAAGATTGATCTCTGTCATTTCATTGCTTTTTAATTTGAATTTTTTTTTAGTTCGGGCAAAATAAAATAGAATTTAAAAGAAAAAACTTTAAAGAAAGCAAACTATTAATAGCCATTATTTTGAAAAATTGAGTGTTCGGGGAATTTGGAAAGACTTCCTCCGGTCTTTCTCAAAGACTAGCCAAAATGTCTGTTATTGCAAGTTTTGATAGGAGAAGATAATGTTATAATTGAAGTTGTGATGGCAAAATACAATTATGAAAATCGAAGAAAGGACGTCAAATTCTCAATGCTAACGAAACGAGTTTCTAAGTGAAACTAATTTTTAAATGTGTGTGTGTGTGTAAGTACATATATCTTTGAATGTTCGCGTGAACCAGCTTCTTTTCCCTGGGAAGTTTAATTGACAAGTATTTTTTTAAGGAATGTCAAGGTAGTCAGTATCTGGTCTAAATGGCGCCAGTACGAACAGCAATCCCTATACATATGCGTGTGTGTGTGTGTGTAGATGGGACCAGAAGCAGAGTTAATAAAGTGTAAATGAATGAATAAATATGCATATGTGTGTGTGTAGGTACATATGTATAGGTATTCTTCTGAGCTTTCGTAGAATATAGATCTAGATTTCATCAGAGCTATTTTTGGTTTTTCATTGCTGCTGTCGCTGTTGTTGTTGTTGTTACTGTTGTCGTTGTTGACGATGTTTTTCGATTTTGCTTTTTTTTCCCCTTCATTCGGTATCATTTTTCCCCTCTACTAATTATTTTCTAAGGGAATTTTTGACCAGTCACTCTGTTTCATCTTCGTTACTATTTCACAAAATATATTATTTGTTCTCATTTAAGAAGAAAAGTTTGTCAGACTTCAATAAACGTATGGCGGGAACATTTTCGTAAATTGTATGTTGTAAATCTGAAGGTGTACCACTGAATAGTGGGAGGGGACAGAGCCCTTACCCCTAGCGACGAGCCAAATCACAGCTAGCATATCAACAGTCTAAAGGTATTTGGAAATTCTTTACTAAGTATACCTGTTTCCAAACTCTGATTGACAGACTTTCGGAATCGCTGTTAACTTTCATGGTAAAGGAAGAAGGCAAGGAATGCGATGATTATATCGTTCTGTGAAAGAAATCTGGTTTAAACAAAATTCAATCTTTTATATTTTTATTCCCCGCCAACTCCGCGCTCTCATTCCGTGATTTTCGGGTACTACACCCGTCTAGACGGGTGTAAGAATGCCGTGTAACAGTAATAATTTAGCGATATCTAACACGTTCAGAAACGTAATTCATAATACTTTCACTTTTCGTCCATTGAAATAGACATCCCAACAAAAAATGAATAAATAACACAGTTGCGATAAAAGATAAAAGCTTTTCCTTTCGTGGGGGGCCCGGAAACGAAGAAGCGCCATAAAAAGTCTTAGAAAATCAGAAAACCTATAAACTAGTAAAACAGACACCAAATACAGTGTATAATGGTTGTTTATCTATTTTCTACAGACAGTCTGTGGAATGGTGTTGAGTTGAGTTTAGTTGTTGCATGTGGTGGGGGAGCGACATGAGGAAATATATAAACATTACCTGAGATCCGAACAAGTAATTTCTAGTTATTCTCTTGGTTCAGTAATCGATCAAAGCATAATACGGTAGGTTTTAGATGTGTGTGTATATTGTGAACTAAAGCAGAAATTCGATTAACTGAACGGAATCTTTAAATATTTCTAAACAAGTCGATGTATAAACGTTGCAGGGCGGAAATAACATGGCAACTTTTTTTTATACCCTTCGAGAAAAACGAATGTTGCATTAAAGACAAAGCCATCGAAATAAAAATAACTTACCTTTAAAAGAGAGAGAAACAATAAAATAGTTTTAATGTCATGAAACATTAAACAAGTTTTACTTTCCACTTACGGTGTAACATTCCAATTATGTCCCCGCGTCAAACTTATCCGCCACTAAATCTGCGCAATACTTGCAGTTTTTTTTGTTTTTTTGTATTTCAATTTACATATAGAATAATTTGTAATTAAATCGTTCTCAAGACTTTACTGGGCCTTTAATTACATCAGTCTCTGAAGGATGAAAAACAAACTTCTTTGCAACATGATCTGAACGTTTTTTTTTTTAAATTAAAATTTTTTTTTTAACCTCTCCTTAGTGAGTGTAGCTATCTATCTATCTATCTATATATATATATATATATATATATATATATATATATATATATATATATATTGCTTTTATATATATATATGTTGCTTTTCTTCAAATTTTATTCACCAAATCTCTTGATTTTGTTTTTGGTTTTTACCCTATCAAATTCTGGTGCCTCAAACATTTTAAGTACCACATTTAATCTTTTGATTAAATCTATATTATTATTATTATATATATATATATATATATATATATATATATATATATATATATCCTTTATTTGCTGAATAACAAGACTACCGTTGGTTTCATGCCTGGAGTTCTCAGCGTGAAACCAATGGTAGCCTTGTTAACCGCTAAATGAAGGAAATTTATTCACTGACGTGGTGTTGAGCACTCATTCTTACTGTTCGATATTAGTGTGTGTGTGTGTGTAAATTAATAAATATCAGGAGAACAGAGATTTACATATCCAGGTTTTGTTATACAGTTAATCACATCTTTCGTTGTCAGTACTTACACATGTTCCCACTGCAAGCCAATGCACACTACAAATTGTACATCTTGATGTTAATTACCAGTGTTGCTTCATCGGGGAAAAATTTAACTGTATTTCAGATACCATCTGAAGAGAATATTAGCCCAACCAGAATTATTCATATGCGTGCGTGGTGAATAATTCTGGTTGGGCTTAATACTCCATTCAGATGGTATCTGAAATTCAGTTAAATTTTACCCTGATGAAGCAGCATCAATAATTAACACCGAGATGCACAATTTGCAATGTGCACCACCTTGTAGCTGAAACTCTTGTAGGTGCTGACAAAGAAAAACGTGATTAAGTGTATAATAAAACGTGGGTATGTAAATCTCTGCTCTTCTGATATTTATTACTTTACTATTTTTTCTCTACCGACACAATGCAGTCTCTATAAAGAAATTTGGATTTATCAAAGTGTTGAAGGTTGATCTCAAAGGAAATGACAGAGGACTGTACTCAATTGCTGTACTCAAGAAGACCTGCCCACCACAACAGAATTCAAATCTTAAAACCAAGTTTCCACATAAAAAGCTGTAAAAGTTTGATAGTTGTCATAGAGACTTTAGTCTCTCTATCACCTTTCAACATAATTATATATGAAGAGACAGTAGAACAATTAACAATATAATAAAAAGGTTTTATTTATGATGATGCTTGGTTTCACAATTCCTGTCATTCAGCTTAGCAGCTGCTGATTAAGTGGTAGTTTGGTAATGGAAGGTTAAGGGCTTCCTTGATGCCTGCCAGAGAAACAAGTAGCTATCACCATCGAAGGCATCGAGGTGAAGTGGTAATTCGTTGAGGAGCGAGGAGTTGTCACGTAGAAGGTCTGAGCTCAACTGCCTAACAAAGTGAAACTCTCTCTTTAAAAACCAGTTTTACTACGCATGCACACTCGAGGGGCTTCCGGTAGTGAAGTCCCCTGCGCATGCGCAGAATAGTACTTCCTCAATGGCGGCTATAATTTCGCCCCACTACAAAGCATTGGTGTGGGTGCTGGTGTCACATAAAAAGCACTGGTGATAGTGCTATGTAAAAAGCACCCAGTGCACTCTGTAAAGTGGTTGGTGTTAGGAAGGGCATCCAGCCATAGAAACTAGGCCATAACAGATTATGGAACCTGGTGCAACACCTGGCTTTGCCAGTTCCTGTCAAGCTGTCCAACCCATGCCAGCATGGAAAGCAAACATTAAATGTTGTTGATGATAATGATGATGATGATTACCTCCTGCTACATTTTGTACCCTACCACTGCTCCTATATTTTTATCTTGTTCTTGCAGGTTTTCATTCCTATTGAAAACCCAATTTTGTTGAAAAATATTTGGCTTTTATGGGCAGGTAAATTTAATTAACAGGTGTTAAAGTAATAACATTATGGATAAACATTAAAACTGAAATTCTTAATGCATCTTACCTGTTTGATTTGGGACTAAAATTATTCCAGATGGCAGCTGATAAAAATTTTGCCACTTTTCAAGATGAGGTACATTAATTTGAATTAATTAAAATACAGGTATAATAAGCACAAGATTTTATTCTTTCAGTAAATATTTTGTACCTCGGTGGGGAATAATTTTTTCCAGATCTTTTTGGGTGCATTCAAGATATCTGACCTCCAAACCCGCCGCAAGCCACTTTTTTCCTGAAAGAAAGGTGGGAGGAGTAGTGGGGACCTTGAAGTTTCCCACCAAGGAAGTTTTGTTTCGTGGATCTTTTTTTCTTTTCCAGGTTATTTTGCATGCTTTCAACAAATGTGACATCGAAATCACATGTAAACAGCTCCTTTTTCCAGAAAAGGAAAGATTTGGTGGCTATTTCTAGCATGCCCTGTTACCACATAACAGCTATTTGTTACCAGGTTTACTATTTGTTAGCTGTTACCATATAACAGCTAATCACTACGCCATATACCCACAGGCATATGGCGTAGTGGTTAAGAGCGTGGGCTACTAACCCCAAGATTCCGAGCTTGATTCCAAGCAGTGACCTGAACAATAACAACAATAATAATAATAATAATAACATCGAAAAATACCTTAGGAATGAGAACCTAGATTTGAAATTTCCCCAAGACACCTGAAGAAGGCTGGAGGGTATATCAGCCGAAACATGTTAACAAACAAGATGAGGACAAATATCTGTTGAGTGTAAATAATGTAAATAACAGCTATTTGTATTCACACCGAGACATTTACCAAGTTTTTTCCCTCCATTTATTTTTCCATTTTATGGAAGCCAATATTTACTCTGTTGACATCCACCTCAGTTAATTTTGCTTTTCTCCCAGTTCTGTGCTTTCTGGAAAAAAAGCCAGTTCAGTGCTTTCTGCAAGAGAAGCCCTCACATTATCTCAAAGCTATGAGAATTCACTAACGCAATTTATTTATGTTTTAAAAGATTTCGTAGAGGAATTAGATACAACTGGTTTTGGCTGGTTTAAAACACTAAAGGGTTAAAAAGTACCAAAACTATAAAATTTGGCCTTTTTGAGGACTTTAGAACCCTACAATTATATTCTCAATCGCAGAATAATGCTAATAATATAGCCTGAACAGGATAAACTATCCCTATTTTGCAGAGAAAAGTGTAGGTGGCTAGCTGTGGACTCGAACTCACATCCCCGTGATTACATGTCACGATGCTTTGACCAATTAAGCTAAACTACCCACTACAAATTCCTCTGCAAATTAAGATATAAAAATCTCGCTTTATGAGACGCTCTCATATGTTAAATTCAAATTACGACAAACGTAAATAAACAAACGAAGTTTGCTTTTAGAAGCGTTGAGATGTCTTTGAGAATTTAAAATCACTTCTTTATAATTTTAGTCTAATTACAGAGATGAGTTAAAGTGAGAGAGATTCTATAAATGAAGGAGTCAAAATTTTTTGTGTCATCTCCACACCCTTGACAGCTACAAGACTTAATACAGAGCCCTGATAGCAACAAGAATTTAATACAGAGAGTAGACAAGGTTTGTAATATTTATTGTTGTATTTAAACTATACAAAAAACAGTCAACTACTTTAATGTTTCCTTCTTTCAAACATTATGTCATACATGTCGTGCTTGCCAATGTGAGCCAAATATTCTTTTAACGACGGCTCGATGAATCTATCTCGGAGATTGTGGAAAATAGGTTCACCATTCAAAGTGCCAACTTTCCAGTTTGGAACATCTTTCATGAGTTCTTTCTCTTCCTGGCGGTTGTCTCTCAGTCTTCTTAAATACCTGCATAGACAAACAGATCCAGAATAATAAAAATCAATTACAAGAAGCATTAATTAATTACTTATTCCTGAATAATTTTTTACACCAACTTACAAGAAAATTTTTAAAAATATATATATAATTGAAATTAAACACATTTTTATTTTCACATTAAAAATTATTTTTTTTTTTACATGTATTTTATCAAGTTAGTGAGGATGGGTTTTGAAATTTTGTAATTTTTCTATGTGAATTTTTGGAGTAAGTATTTCCCAAAATAGATGATGAACTGGTATAGTTGTTGAGGCATCAAACTGATTTGTGGTTTTAATCCTGACTCTTTGCTTTCATCATCATCATCTTTGTCATCTGACGTTTGTATTCCATGCTGGCATGGGTTGGACGGTTTGACTGAGGACTGGCAAGCCAGAAGGCTGTACCAGGCTCCAATCTGATCTGGCAAATCCTTCAAATCACTGTCTAAGATTAAGAGTAAGATTATACAAGTAGAACTGGTTGTTATAAATGGACTTATATCCATACTTCCTTCATTTGATCCAGTCTTTAATGTAACATTACATAGTTGTTTCCTACGTCTAGTGTTTATTACATCTATCCAACAACTCCACGCCAGTCTTTGTCACCAAACAAGTAAACAAATAAGAAATATACTTACATTCTATCAACTTCAGCTAGAAATAGAGGTTCTACAGCATTCCTGGCATCCTGCATCTCAAGCCTGTAACGTCTGTAGAAAGAATATTTTATTATATATACATATATATATGTGTGTGTGCAGACATTATTATCCATAGTGAGAGCTAGCAGTGACCTTCATTAGGCAGAGTGCGGAGTGACATTGTGGCGTTGTTTACTTCGCAAGTTGTGAAATAGGTATTTTTTGTGATCTTCAGGGTGGATATATGTAATTTTAAAACACACAACTCTTCAGTTCCTGGCCATCTCTGGATAATATTTTTGAAAATATAGGTTGCCTGTGAAGACATTGATTGATACTGCCATACATAAAGACAGACAGATTGAGTGTGTTGAAATGGTTGAAATTATTGCTATTTAACCATTGTACTGTAGTAAATGACGGTGTGTAGCCTAGTGGTTAAGTTGTTTGATCTGCAATCATAAGGCCATGGGTTCGATACCTATACTTGGTGGTACATTGCAGATACATCCTCAATGTTTGGCTGGGTCAAGGATGCCAGGCCCAAGAATGAGTCTATATTTTTATGCAACTACACAAACACCAAAAACAACTGACAAAAGTGTGGTAGTAACTACCAGCTAAGATTCTTTTTCGAGTGATAGCTAAGCTTCTCCTCTTCACAGTAGAAAAGTAGTTCTAGGTAATAAGAGCTGATGTATGACAGAAAACAGTTAATTTGTCATGGTTTTTACATCTGGATATATTTTCTGTCCTCAACCACTTTACAGCATCATCTAGGTGCATTTTATCACGCCACCAACACAAAATAGTCCCCCTTTGAGAATTACTGCAATTACAGATTGGTCTCCGCAGTGATTATTGTCTTCTAATTAATTATCCAGAATACTTTTCAGAATACTGTTGACTACGTTGGAGAAACAGAATACAGAATGAGAGAGGATTCATCATTAGAACAAGTCTTATAATGTTAAAAGGCAGATGGGATTGAGAAGGCCACAGTCACTGCTTTAGTAGAATATTTAGGAAACAAAACGTAACAGTAACAATAAAAAATAAACATGCAATTTGTCCAACAGCCTCATGTGATCCACACTCATTCACATATTATATGTTACATATTAAAAAAATTTACGTACTTCCAGTGTTTAGCTTGGAAAGTCCATACAGTGTAACCAGCCAGAGAGAGAGCAATAAAGGTAGAAAACTTGAAAAATCCTGCAAAAGGAAATAAAATCATTAACGATAACTTTTAGCCTAGATAAAAGGTCATAAAATAGATGGAGCATAGCAGAGAATTATAAAGACATGCACCTCATATTCTCTCAGTTATGGTAAAAAATATCAAACTTTTTTTTCATATATATATAGCAACCATTTAATATCCACTTTTTCATGCTTGCTTCAAGCCTAAGAGAATTCACTGAGGTAGAATTTTATGGCCAGAATGTCCTTCCTGTCGCTAAACATCATGCACAATACGTCCTCAGATGAATTTTTTAAAGATTTCCTGTGTCGTCTGCTGAAGAACAAAATCTAATAGAATCACTATTATAGTCGTTCAAACAACAATATCTTTGTTAAATACTCTTACTCTTTTACTTGTTTCAGCCATTTGACTGTGGCCATGCTGGAGCACCGCCTTTAGTCGAGCAAATCGACCCCAGGACTTATTCTTTGTAAGCCTAGTACTTATTCTATCAGTCTGTTTTGCTGAACCGCTAAGTTACGGGGACGTAAACACACCACCATTGGTTGTCAAGCGATGGTGGGGTGACAAACACAGACACACAAACATATACACACATACATATATATATATATATATATATACATATATATATACGACGAGCTTCTTTCAGTTTCCATCTACCAAATCCACTCACAAGACTTTGGTCGGCCCGAGACTATAGTAGAAGACACTTGTCCAAGGTGCCACGCAGTGAGACTGAACCTAGAAACATGTGGTTGGTGAGCAAGCTACTTATACAATTACATAGTTTATAAGTTTAAAAAAATGTGCCAGTATACAGATTGGGAGAATTGTTATTATTGTTTATTGAGAAAACTTAAATATTGTTCGTGTTTGTATTGCTAAGCTCTCTATCGTTCGAAATTCTTCGGAAACAAACAGAATATGCATGAAGAAATTTCGTACAAGAACGAGCAAAAGGAAATGAAGATGATAATTTATAATTAGTGAGAGATCAGCAATATTTATATTTCAATAATTGGAAAGTAATTTAACTTTAAGAGGTTTGTCAAGGGCACAAGTACAATGTCAGAATCACAAGGAATTCTGAGGCCAAATAACATGAATAGCTATCTTTTATTGTACGTACCGCTGGGACCTCGTTTAGCAACTTCCTTCATCCATTTAATGGAACCATATCCTCCCTGCGGAGGTAAATCTTGTTTGAAACTGCTGCTAGCACTGGACATGTTGAGCACTTGCTGCCTCCGTCCTTCTGCAGCTGCTGCTGACACCTGACGACCAACATACGAACTAGAAGACGCAATAATATTGAGTTATCTCCCGTTAGCGTTTTTTTTTATTATCTCCCTTACATTTATTGTAGATTTTCTTCCTTAGAATAGCCATGAATGGACCATGGAAATGAGCGTTTAATCTGCTAGAAGTAGCAACTAAATCTTGTTGAAATCACATTCCAACGTCTAAAACAATCAAAGACACATACAATATTGCACGCTCTTAAAAACACAGGATGGTCGCTAATGGAATGCTTGATCAAGGTTGAGTTCGGGTAAAACAGTAATTTGACACGTAGGACCTCCAAGGCATCAGATTTGATTGAATGGCAAGAGTCGATTAAATCATTGTTTCTCGCAGGAGAGGGATTTAGAGCCTTTCTTGAGAGGACCCGGAATCACCGTGTTTAATAACATGAAATATTTTTAATCATGCCAAAGAAAGAACTATCTTACAGGAATAAACTATATTGTTTTCGTATTCATAAAGAGGTTGAGAGGGACGAAAAATCTTAAAAATGCTATTTGAAGGAATTTCAGTTTTGTCAGGTCGAGAACCACTGGAATAAATCGATTACAATAATTGATGGGTATTTCATTTGTTCTAATCTGGAAGGATGACCCTCAGTCGGTTACGACCCATTGCCTCGTCGCCGTAAGCTTGTCAAAATATGCTCAATGTCTCTGTAGGAGACTTCCCAAGTTTAACACAAAATTTCACGTTGGCTCTTTCTTCCAACGTCCTGTCCATGGAAAAATCACAGACTACAGCATACACATGATCACAAAAAATACCTATTTCACAACTTGCGAAGTAAACAACGCCACGATGTCACTCCGCACTCTGCCTAATGAAGGTCATTGCTAGCTCTCACTGCGCATGCAACCGTGTGCTGCTATCTGTTGGCGCGCTACAGAACTAGTCCGGGAATTTTTTCATACCACCTCGTATATATAATAATAATTATAATGATAATAATAATAATGATAATGATAATAATAATTGATGAAAAAGACGGAAAATAGATTTGGTACTAGTCTTTATTCAGTACGACGATTGTTTCGACTCATCCGTTCGTTATGGGTAGGATTTTGTACAACTAATAATGTTGCATCAAAGTACATATATATATACGTGTGTGTGTGTGTGTGTGTGCGTGCGTGCGTGTGTGTCTTTGTGTTTGATCCCCGCTATAGCTTGACAACTGATGGTGTTGTGTGTACGTCCCTCGTAACTTAGCGGTTCGACAAAAGAACAGATAGAATAAATACTAATATTTGAAAAAAAAAAGTCCTGGGGTCGATTTATTCTTCAAGGTAGTACCCTAGCATAACCACAATCTAATGACTGAAGCAATTAAAAGATAAAAGATATCCTCATGTAAAATGATGAATATAGCAACAGCAACAGCAACGACAATAAGTAATAAATAGAATCAAAGCCTTTTATTAAAATTCTCTTAGATTGTCTTGCTCATAGGGAGTTAGTGTTGTCCTCCACTCGGCTCATGCTTCAACCAAATTCTTCGAGAAATATTTGATGGCACTAAGAAAACATCGATGGAAGTCTGGAGCAGAAAATACTTCTGTCCCTGAAACAACAATAGAAACAAAAGACAATGTCAGGATCTTTTTTAAAACGGGGGCCACATTTTTCATTAACGAAACACTTTGAAACTTGGAACACTGGTAGAATGTGTCATATAAAACATCTTTTTCTCTTAGTCTTCTTAAAAAAAAAAAGAAATCCATAAGTTATTCCATGTTAAAGTTGTCGTATTTCTGTAATTTCAACCAATCACTGACGTCCATTCAGCCGATATACATTAAGTGCCGACTACATAAACAAACGATTCTGAAACAATTAACCCTAACTCTAACCCTAGGGTTAGGGTTAGGGTTAGGGTTAAAGCAAATAAAACGAAGGTATGGAGATTAAATACGCTTTACATCGCTTAATCAGCCAAAAGAGTAAATATAAACAACTGAATACTTGTCAGTGATTGGTTGAAATTATCGAAATAAGACAATTTTTTACTACGTAAAACATTAATGAAAAATGTGGCCCCCGTTTTAAAATAGATCCCAATGTCATTACAGAAGATTATTTATTAAGAAATTCTGCTTTGAAAATAAACAATAAAAGGCTTGGCAAAATGTTAGGATTGATGAATTCCTTCCTTTACGTGACGTGACGTGACGTGACAAGAGTCAACATTTTACACAAATTCATTTGTAAGAGTTACACGCCCTTAAATATACAACATGGTTAATACTCGGATTTATAATGCCAATAGTATAGTTGTTGTTTGTTCAAAGTATCTATTTTTGTCTAGGTTCTGTAATAAATCATTTTTTCGACGCAGGAATGGCCATGTGGTTAAAAAGCTCACTTTGCAAGCATGTGACTTCGGGTTCAGTCCCACAGCGCGACACCTTGAACAAACGTCTTCTCTTATAAACCCCGGGCCGACTAATACCTTGTGAATAAATTTGATAGACAGAAACTGTGTGGAATCCACACCACCACTTGACAACCAGTGTTGATTTGTTCACGTCTCCGTAACCTAGTGGTTCAGCAAAAGAGAACTATAGAATAAGTACTAGACTTTCAACCTTTCAAGGCGGTACTCCAGCATGGCCACAATCAAACAAGACAATAGATACGACATATTCTGCAATTTGGCGTCACTGGTAGCCTAACATTCATTTACAACTCGTTTACAAATTGATTAACCATAATCCTAATTATTTACGAGTTAATTAGTCAGTTTTATATCATCAGTTTTAATTGCTTTGTTAAAAATAAAAATAATAATTCGTAAACTAACCAAGAAAAGGCAGAACAGCACCATCTGAAAAAGTCATAAAATATAAAATGTTATTTTAATGATGTCTTTGAAGTGATAGTATACAACAATAACAGGATATTTACTAGTGAGAAAAACAAATCAAGCACAAGTTTTTAAATACCTTTAAAACAATAATTAGTTTGCTTGAATCATTGCAATATGCATAAATGATATAAATGTTTGGGGAAAAAAACCTACCTTTGAGCAATGCAAGTTTGTGGAACTAGATAAACTATATGAGGTGATGTCAGTAAATGAAAACGAAGAGAAAAGTTATTGTATTAGCTTACATAGGTTATTTAATAGCCCTTTGATATTTCAAGAAAGATTCCCCCCCCCCCCTTTTTTTTTTTCAAATAGAAGAAAGAAAATTATGAAAGTGTAACAACAAATTTCTTCGAATCTTGTTATGATTTTCATGCATCTCTAGTATATAAATTAAGCCAAATGCACCAATCACAAAGTCTTATTTCTTCTTCCTCGAAACCATTATAGAAAATGGATCTAAATAGGAGTCAAAAAAAAAACCAAGTGATGAATTCGAATAACACAAACCGGACGATGGCAGGCTTCGTTCAACAGAAACTTCCATCAACTCCATAGTATTATGAATTCGCTTTGCACAAAGCTTCTTGTTGTTTGAAAGAGGAAACATGAGTGTGTAACGTTTATATCTTTCCCATGGACAACTATTAATGTAAAATACTGAGAAATGTGGAGGCGCAATGGCCCAATGGTTAGGGTAGCGGACTCGCGGTCATAGGCTCGCGGTTTCGATTCCCAGACCGGGCGTTGTGAGTGTTTATTGAGCGAAAACACCTAAAGCTCCACGAGGCTCCAACAGGGGATGGTGGCGAACCCTACTGTACTCTTTCGCCACAACTTTCTCTCACTCTTTCTTCCAGTTTCTGTTGTGCCTGTAATTCAAAGAGCCAGCCTTGTCACACTTCGTGTCACGCCGAATCTCCCCGAGAACTAGATTAAGAGTACAGGTGTCTGTGGAGTGCTCAGCCACTTGCACGTTAATTTCATGAGCAGGCTGTTCCGTTGATCGGATCAACTGGAACCCTCGACGTCGTAAGCGACGGAGTGCCAACAACGACAACTGAGAAATATTTGCAACTAAATATCAAAAGATTCAGAAAAATGATTTTTGTCATTGATTTGACTTCTCTGAAGAGCCCCGTATAAATCAGAAGTCGCCAATCTTTTCCATTTGATTCTCTGGGTCCTATTTATTCTAAAAAATTTCTCCACAAATAGTTTTGCTGTCTACTTAAGGAGACTCACGCCCATTTCTTTCAGAAACTAACAATAGAATGGTTACGAATCTTTTAAAGATAAGGATTTCTAACCATTTCTAGACAATCAAAAGCTATCATTATCGACATACTAGAAATCGTAATTACTGCGTGTTTCCATTCTAACCTAGCATTGATAGGCGGTTCTGGAACAATTGCGGAAATAGGTGAAACTATGCTCTCAAGAGCACATTTAGAATTCGAGTTAGGATTAAAGCTTCCCCTGAAACTGGTGTGATTTTAATGATTAACGTTAAAACTACGTCTGTACCGAAAATTCCCCGGATCTTTTTGGTTTGACGGGCAACACTTTGGGGTTAGGGTTAGGGTTAGGGTTATGAGTTTTAGGGTTAGGGTTAGGGTTATGAGTGAGGTTATGGCAAAAATAATCATAACCCTAACCGTAATCCTAAAACTAACCCTAACTCTAAAACCCGAACCCTAACTCTAAAACCCGAACCCTAACCCTAAAACCCTAAAGCTAAAACCAGTACAAACGCATGAACGATGTCATAAATAAGAGTAACACGGGTAGTTGTTGTTGACAAACAACGGCACTAATTTTATTCAAGGGAAAAGATCCCACGACACCGTTGTTTACATTCCACGCCATTAATTGTTTTCACCTCAATAGACGTCAGTGATTGGTTGAAATTACCGAAATACGACAACTTTTTACATGAAATAACTTCGAATACAAAATTTTTTATCTGTTCTATAATACAAAATATACAAGTATACGAAGTTTGAAAGTGTTTCGGTACCAAAAGCACTTCATAAAACATTAATGAAAAATGTTGCCCGTCAAACCAAAAAGATCCAATTCCCCCCTAAATCGGACATCGCAAATGAAACGGAAAAGGCCTCAGGTTGGAAATGCTTTTAAGTTGCATTTACGCAGGTAAATACAGAGAATGAAACCATAAGAGATAGGGAAAAGGAAGTAAAAAGAGAAAAGGTAAGTGTGCTATAAGCGTATCATGAGCTTCGTATAATCATTATCGGCCCTAAATGGGGGCAAGCGCGTGTATATGTGTGTGGGGCGAGCTTAAAATTTTGTGGGCTTGTGTGTGTTTGTATGTGTACAAGTAACCTAGTGCGTACATTTTGTGGAGTGATGTGCGTTTCATATACTAGTGTGTGTGTGTGTGTGTAAGTGTGTGTGTGTGTGTAAGTGTGTGTGTGGGTGCGAGTGTGTGTGTGTGTGTAAGTATGTTATTTCTTTACTGCCCACAAGGGGCTACACACAAAGGGGACAAACAAGGACAGACGAACGGATTAAGTCGATTACATCGACCCCAGTGCGTAACTGGTACTTAATTTATCGACCCGAAAGGATGAAAGGCAAAGTCGACCACGGCGGAATTTGAACTCAGAACGTAACGGCAGACGAATACCGCTAAACATTTCGCCCAGCGCGTTAACGTTTCTGCCAGCCCGCCGCCTTGTGTAAGTATGTGGGGGGGGGGGGGGGGGGGGGCGAGTGTGCGCACGTGCGTATAGACGTGTGTATATGTGTGTGAGGCTATCGTGTGTGTGTGTGCGTGTGCAAACTCTTGTGTGTAGTAGTTGATGTGAGCTTGTTCGAATGGTGTGTGTGGGCGTGTATGTGTGTGTGTGTGTGTGACCCTATAGTGTGCGTGTGTATTGTGTATGTTTATGTGCGAAAGTTGTATGTGTTTATTCGTGCTGTGTGTGTGTGTGTGTGTGTGTGTGTGTGTGTGTGTGTGTGTGTGTGTGTGTGTACAGGCGTTTTGCGGGCGTGTGCATTACAGGCTTTCTGAAGTGAATACTGTGTTGTGGGGGAAATGGATAGAGGTGCGAGGTAGAATGGGGATGACGAGTTTGGGATTGGGACGCTGGATAGGGATGTGGGGTAGGGGTGTGGGGAGGTGGTGTAGGGGTGTGGGGAAGTGGGATAGGTGTGATGGGAGTTAGGGATATATATATATATATATATATATATATATATATGTGTGTGTGTGTGCGCGCACGCGTGCTTATGTGTGTGTGTGTGTGTGTGTGTGTGTGCGAGCGTTTGTAAGTATGTGCGTGTGAATATGTGTTTGCATGTGTTTGCGTGTGTGTGTGTGTGTGTGTGTGTGTGTGTGTGTGTGTGTGTGTCGCGCGCAGTAATAATCACATTATTTATTTATTACACTCGACAACAAATTTCAACTTTTTTTTATTTTTGTTTGTTACAGACACGTAAACTACTGATTCCTACCAAATTTCTGATGTTAATTTCAGATCAGATATCTAAATTTCTCTATCACATCCAGATTTTGTGTAACCGAAAACCCCTATTTTTCATTTTTTTTTTTCTCACCTGTTTCTATTACGAAAGCCGTCTAAGCTACT